>NC_056734.1:66206134-66341134 GCF_019279795.1 Protopterus annectens
AACATTCAAGTAAGAGTAAATATGTCTAAATGTGGCTATTGTAGACGATACAAATATATGCTGGAAGGAAATACAGTCTTTATTCCCAATTATGGTAAAATTAATTTGTGTGGGAAATTTAATTGTAGTACAAAGACAGTGGTGTGCCTGGCTTTGTGCACCAAATGCCCAAGATTCTATATTGGCAAGGCCATCAATGCTATTAGAACCAGGGTGTACCAACATAATCGTGACATCTTACATAATGAAATAAAAAGTGCTTTAGCAGTTCATGTTATGAAAAATCAAGGACACACATTTAAGTTTATTATATTAGAACAAGTGTGTACAGGTAAGAGAGGTGGTCCAGTAAATGATTTTCTAGAACTAAAGTGGCAGTTAAGAACTAATGCCAGTGTTAACCCTGGACTTAATAGTACCCTATCTATTAGTTCAATACTTAGGTTGAGGACTGAGTTCTTTTTATAAAAATGTATTTCCCACTGTTTTTTTTTGGTTCTCTCTGTGTATTGTTGTACTGTTATGTAGTCGGATCTGGGACATTTTTTGTATTGCTCTTTGCATTTGTTGAATATATTTGCACATATATATAGTTTTATATATATATATATATATATATATATATATGTTTTTTTAGAAAGACAAATTCATTCAATTTTACACTAATTTATTAATTATATTGTACATATGTATACATATATATTGTTCTGTATTTAGAAATAATAGGCTGGACATAAACTTGTTATTTATTATTGTATTAATGTATGGAGGTGGAAAATTCACAGTTTCTGTGTATAAAATGTATGTAGACCTTTAAATTGTTAATTGTGGGAGTATTTAAGCTGGGTAATATGCACTGTTTGTCATTTTCTGATGAAGTTTCTCATAGACAAAACGAAAGTGCTTAAAATAAACTGTTGGATTCATTTTTGGCTTCTTTGCTGTCTATCTATCTATCTATCTATCTATCTATCTATCTATCTATCTGTCTATCTATGAATATGGGTCCCTGAAACTTCATCAAATGGTACTGTTGTCAACATCTGTTTAATTGACGCAGTTTGGTCGACTAAACAGATGGTCAACAGGCGTGCAAGATCAACAATCCCAGGGTAAAAGAATATACAATTTTCACCAAGGATTATGCAATCTTTGAGTTAGAATACATAACTAGCAGGGGTGGGTGTAGGGGTGCTTTTCCCATTGCATAAACTGGTATTTTCTTTGTGTTTTTGTTTTTAAAGTTTTGCATGAGCCGAGATTAATTCTCAGTGCATGTGTAGTAGTGTGTTTGCATACATAAGCTAAATCAATTTGTTTTGACATTATGCACTTTGGCATAAACAGTATTCAATCAAATTAAATAGTTCCACATATATATACCTATATCTATATATGTGTATGTATGTATATATATATATATATATATATACATATATGTATATATACGTATATGTATATATATATATATATATATATATATATGTATGTGTATATATATATATATATATATATATATATATGTATATATATATATATATATATATATATATATATATATATATATATATATATATGTGTGTGTATGTATATGAAGGAGGCATTAATCTTAGGGAAAAATGTAAGTTACTTGACAGCCTTTTTCCTGAGTTAATTAAACTTTTAATATTTGTGCAAGATTGCTATAATAACAGGTTTGGGAAAATGCCCTTTCCCTGGCACTGTGGAATCTTTTTGTTGGTATATTTAATTAGGTGCAGATGCAATGGACCTTGCACCTTTCCTTGTATGCTCCAAGGTTATAACTCAGAACTTGCACTGCATGCAGTCAATGTATTTTTTTAAACCTTTTTATGTCAATTTTTTTAAGTCATCTTTCTATCATTTCAGTTTTACCATGTATACCCATATATGTATATTAGATAGATAGATAGATAGATAGATAGATAGATAGATAGATTGATAGATAGATTGATAGACCAAACTATGAACCTAAAATGAATAGCTTGCTAAGAGCAGATCACAGATTTTTGTTCCAGTATGATTATTATTATTATTATTATTATTATTATTATTATTATTTATTTTTCACTTAGTCATGATATGTTATACATAATGGTTCTCAAGAGACTCAGTGTTCTAATTTGCAATGCCAGTTCAATATTTGTTTCCCACCCCTATTTCTAGTGCCAAAATTTCCCATATTTTGTTCCTCCAATATATCACATACTGTCTCTAGCATGAAAATAGCCTTCAAATGTACTGCATTATTTCTAAATAATCTTCAACTTGTGTCTTTTTTTCCAAGTTATAATTTAGTTATTGTATTTCTTTTCTCTTTTGACCAGTGTGTTATGTAGGATAAAGCCCTGATTATATCCCATGCAACAAGGGTTCAATTAACAGCTCAGGCATCTGACGAATTGGCAGGAAAGGATGGACATGCCCATCCTTTGGTGGAAGGTATTTGCCTGCATTCTCCTGGCAGAGGCTGATGATATGATGGTGAAGTTTTCCATCATTGGGAAGCGTGGAGAATATTGGCTGAGTCACTTCAGAGGAGGGGACAATATGTCAGCACATCTCAATTGTAGGCTCACCCATTGGACATCATCAAGAAGGTATGTGGGAAATGGAAAGGATGTCAAAAAGCAGACCCCCCCCCCCGGCAGCAGTTTGACACTGCACTAGAATGCCACAGTCTCTTCATCAGCTCCAGGCATGGGTTAGAGTAAATCTTGCACAATACGGAGAGACCTTTACAGCAGCTGTATGAGGAGTGGCATTGGTGGCAGATGATGATCAGCTGCAGTGTGCAAAAAAATCTTTTGGGCTAAGCAACTATCTATAGCCAAGTAATTCTGAAAAACAAAGTTCATCTTTGTCGCCACCTCTGAAAAATTATCATACATGGCTTGTTGCTCACAATGATCAGCTCCATCAAAGGTTCCAGCCGATATCCCAGGAGATGTTAGATCAGTCTTGATAAACTGTCTTTCTGGTGGAGATCTTCATGTGCATCAGTCTTAATACATTGCTACAAGGGGACATATTTTCTTCTTCTTCCTACAAGACTCTTTGCAAACTTTGCTCCCAATACTTCATATCTGTGTTGATGTTCGTTTTCATGAAATGATCAATCTTTTCATTCTCCAGTTAGCTGTAACTACAACTCTGCAAGTTGCAACAATTCTATATTTTTAACTCAGATTCTTTTCTAATGTAAACAGTCTTACAGAACTCTACAGCAACTTTTCAACTACATAGTCTATAATTCTGAATGAAAAGTGCAACTACTGTCTGAGTTTCCAAAATGTAACCCATCTTTAATTATTAATCCTTAAGTTAGACTTTTTTGTCTATAGACTCTGTTAACTTCAGTGCAACAGTACTTTACTACATTGCTTTTCTTTGTTAATCGAAATACAAACATGCTTTTGTCACTTGAAATTATTGGTTTGTATTAGAGCTCAACTTGGTTAAAATGTTGTGGTTAACAAAATGAAAAAATATGGAACTACTGGCAGGTAGAAATTAAGACATTTAACTATTTGTGCATTCAGAATATTATGGTATGCAAGCGTTATGGGTAGCAGGCAGTATATTTTCCTATTTTCATCATATGTTTTACATACTTGCCAATGTGCATTACTAGCTTAGTCAAGCTAGATACTAACCAGTGAAACATATTTCACATGGAAATATTGCTCCTACTACGTTAGCATGTCTTACTAGAAACAGCAATAAAATATCTCTGTCTGGAAACATCTTTCTGTTTCAGCTTGCATTCAGAAATATTATGAGCTCTCCTGAGTTGTAAGAAGAAGCATTAATGTATTAGCAGACACTATTAGATGGAAATGCTACTTATGTGAAATAGCAAAAATAATATCTATAATAAATATTTGCTTATGAAGAACAGGCAGTTACTGAACAAAATCTAAAACTATATGCATTGTCAGGAAAACAGTGGACTGCATTAGCAAAAATTAACATCTAGATACAGGTAACATGAATTCCTCCCCCCATATAATAACATAGCTTAAGTATTTAGGCACAGTTTGGTGTCAATTGGCTTTTTCTTAATCTCTGAATTTCTTGAACAGAAACATATCCTAAAATAGTGATGCAAACAAACACCCTATTTGTGACAGCTACATCACCGACCTTGGTCAGTGGCTTGGACACTGGCTGGATGTCTCCCTTGCTGTCTTTCCCATGTGCTTGCCTCCACATCTATCAACATGTAAATACATATACACATGACACTGCATTATCATCAAGGCATTTCCTATTAAATCTTCCTCTTAGATATCATCAGACACTACCACCTACTTGTTCTCTTGTTACCTTCCCAATCCAAATAAATTCTGGGCAGTGATAGTGGAAAAGTTATTGTACCAAAGGCCTTAAATGGAGTTAACTGCCTGACCAAGTATTGCTTCCTTTTAAGCACTGTGGACTTAACAATAGTTATGTTTGATACTGTATCTCTCTTGGGAATGTTCTCTACTAGAATAGTACACAGACCCTTGCGGTAGTTAGGTGTAATGGTTGTCTCTAGACAACTCACCACTGCATACTGAGGAACTATGACTCCATACACTAACTTTCTCAGCCATTATCCATGCACAGGCATGAAGTGGGCTTAGCAGACCTATGCTCATGGGGTATAGCATGAAGTTGTCCCTCTAAATGTCATCCAAGTGTGGAACCAGAGTATCCCCCTCCCAGGAGGGGCATGATGATATCATCCACTCAGTTCCATCCTGCCCACCCTGGATCTTTCAGTCCCCCAGTTGCTACTTGAACTCAACTCATCTGTGCCATAGTCAGGCTTTTTACCCTTCTTTATCTCAGAGCCATATGATTAATGAAAACAAAAAATAAAAAAATTTAAAAAAGAAAAATCAGGAGTACAAACAAAATAAAATCAGTATATGGCACCGTTGCTCAGTAGGATTGCTAAATAACAGCAGTCATTCAGTTAAATCAGTCTCACAACATGTAATTGTTAGACATGCATTAATGCTATAGGCATTAATACATGTCTACCTATTAATGCCATAGGCAGAATTTTAATCACAGGGCATTAGGAGGGGGGTAATAGATTAAGCTTATTAGCTTAATCTATTATAAGACAGTCTGATGAGCCTGCTCTGCAAGGCCATGGAATGTATTATCATGGAACTTATAAACAAAGACATTGGTAACCTTCAAACACTGGACCCCACCCAATTTGGGTTCATGAAGGGCCAATCTTGTCTCCTGAACCTGATTGACTTCTTCAAATCAGTCTCCAGAGCCATAGGTTCATAGGTTCATAGGTTGATACTAGGCTATCAGCCCTAGGGCCTATACAAGCCTAGCCATAACAATTCCCTGGCTATTTCTTCCCACATTATTTACTTTCCTTGGACGAGGGTAAGGCAGTCCACACAGCCTATCAGGACCTCACCAAGGCCTTTGACACCATCCCTCACTCATGAATCATAGATAAACTTACTAAGCTGGGCATTAATCCATACGTCACTCAATGGGTTGCCAACTGGCTTACTGAAAGAACCCACACTGTAAAAGTAGGTGACTCCAAATCCAGCTCCAGACAAGTGACAAGTGGAGTACCTCAGGGTTCAGTCCTGGGACCTCTCTTGCTTGGCATCTACTTCTCTAAAGTACAGACCAACACTAAGGGACTCTGTGGCTAACAAAGTTTGCAGATGACTGCAAACTGGGAGCCATTATTGAATCCCCAAATGATGTGGATACTCTACAAAAGGGCCTTACAGAAACAGATGTTTGGTGCCAGAGCCATGGGCTGAAGCTCATATGCCAAGAAATATATAGTTATCCCCTTTGAGAAAAAAACATGTACCCATGAATTACCACAAAGTTGGCAGTACACTAAACACCGAAAGTGTGATAAGAGACTTAGGGACACAGGTGGACAGTGATGTCACCTTCAATAACCACATCGCCACAACAGTCAGGAAATCCTTCTATGTGGCACACCTCATCACTAAGGGCTTTTCATCCAGAAAAAAGGAGGTCATTGTCCCACTGTACTCAACCCTCATTAGACCCATTATAGAATACAATGCCCCATTTGGTATGTACCTCTCAAGACATCTGCAACAACTGGAAAGGCTGCAGAAATACCTCATTAAAAGAATCACAGGCCTAAAGCCGATGCCTTATGCAGACCGCCTTAAAAACTCCAGCTGTACTCTATCACATATCGTCTACTCCGAGGCGATCTCTGCTTAACACACAAGGCCATATTAAACCCAAAGCTGTTGGACATGCTACACTTAAAAGAAATCCCAAACCCTCAGAGCCACATGATCCAGGGATCTAAACCTTGTCATCACAATAAACAAAACATGATGGAGGGATAGGTTCCTGACCCAGAGACTCCCCAGACTCTGGAATAGACTGCCCATACATGTCAAGCAGAGCGCCTCTTTGGCCCTCTTCAAAAGGAACCTTGATGATGATTGGATGGGAGAAAGGAAATTCACCCCGGAGATCATGTCAGTCGTCCTACTAGACAGGGGTCCAGGGAAGTAAATAGTGTGGAAAAAATAGCCAGGGAATTGTTATGGCTAGGCTTGTATAGGTCCTAGGGCCAATAGCCTAGTACCAACCTATGAACCTATTACTACTTCTATTTACCGGATTACAAAAGGGTGAGATATATATAAATAACATGTTTCATTGATGAAAACCAGTCTGTCGCCTTTTTTATAGGTAAGCATTGCCTAGTGGCTCTTACAGCTTATTTTAAACTAGCCAGTTTACCAAAGTTGAGAAATAAATCTTCTGTCTGTGAGGTAAATACCTTAACCATTATGCCAGCCTTGTCTTCTGTAGTATTTTGTCTTTTGATCAAGCTGTATTTTACTGTTTTTATTGTGCTTGAGTCTGAAATGGTATGTTTAAGTGGGGCAGGGTATACAAGGGCTTGTCATCTCTGCTAAAAATCTTGTTTTTGTTGTCTTTGTTTGTTTTTGACCATATGTTTTATCAACGTATTTTTACTATTTTTTAAATATTTTTTCATTTGCTGTTTTATATCTATCTATACAATAAGTTCTGTGTAGTGTAAACCCACTGCATGCCATGCACATGATTTTATATATATAGATTTTGAGATTTGGTGAACAGTGCAGAAAAGGAGAAACTTCTTTAAACCTATTGTTTATCAATCTCACAAACCATGAACAAAAAAAAAATGCTTACTTAATGCAGATCAACAGGTCGATGATTCCCATTTCAATTAAGAACACTGCTTAATGTTAAGCTAGAGTCTTCAATTGTGTTTGCAGAGAGGCAGGCCTAGCAAATTCTGGAAACCCAGCAACAGACAACAGCTGACACAGTCCCAGAATTTCACCACATCTGGACCAATGGAAGGACAAAAAAAAAAATAGAAAAGATAGAGAAAAAAATAAAGCACCTTAATGTACATTTGTGTGACAGATAAAACTGGAATTGCAGAGTTCAACTGTGCACATAGTATATGACACCTACCACCAAGACAGTCTCATATCCCTTCTGAGATAGGCTTCTTTGTTGAAATCTTGCTCCTCAGGCACTGTAAAATAAAGCATGGAGAATGTAGTGCATGAAGAACTGGTCAAAAGAGGAAAAATGTGATGCTTACAATGAAGTGTTGCCACCTCTCTCCCTAAATTCTGTCTTGCACTAGTGAAGGAGGTTGGGGTAGTGCCACTGCTAATCCTTATAGTGATACTTGCACTGCTTAAGAGAATGACTGACACACGTGGCATCTTTCACTGGTCTAGCAGCTGGTGCCAGGTTCATACTTAATATAATTGGGCACCATAATGACTTGGCAGGTGCTCAAAATAGTCTCAGTATAGCATATACAGAAAAAAAAACTGGTCTCCTGTTCACATCAGGTAAGATCTCTATTAGAACCAGGTTGTCTTCAGGAGGAGCAAAACTGTAGCCTTGTGTGAATTGCAGTAAATGTTGTCATCATATAAGGCTAACCACTGGGAGCAGTGATACTCTAGGACACGTATCACTAGTGCAGATGCATGGTAATATGGGTTTTGCAGGCTGCATGCATGAACATACTAATACATATATCTCCTTAGCCCAAGGACAGGCAGGAATAAGCATAGTAGCCCTGCCTGTGTGTGTGCTAGGAGTTATAGTACTGATTCACAAATGGTTGCAATAAAACCCTTCATGTTATGAGGCCTGTTTTAACACAATAAAATGTGTCACCACCATATTGTGGAATGATAAATTAGACAAGAATGCCGAGAATATGAATTCACTGCAGAGGATATTGAACTTTGATGTAGGCATATTTAAGGAAGACAGCTGAGTACTAATGGTGAATGGCATCAAGAGAAATATAAAGGAACCAGTAGATGTCGAAGAGGTAACATAACATAACACAATGGCATGGCAGGCAAATCTCCATTATAGATCTCACCATGGCAGGGGACACAATATAAGGCCATCACAGGTACTTGACCAGCAGAAGTGCTCATGATGGCAGAGAACATAGCACAAGGCTATGACAAGTACATGTCCAGCTTGGGGACCACATTGTATTCTATGTGCACTGAGTGAAATATATGATAGAGAGGATACAGTGGCCAATCGGCACAGGTCATTATATGGTCAAGGATGTAAAAGTTAATAAGAAGCACAGTATTTACACAGTATTACAAGCCATATGCACATGATATGGGAAGGTGGGTTGTGGTAACATGCTCAGTACTGCTGTTGATATAGTTCAAGGTGAGAATGATCACAGAAAAACAGCAGACAGGAATGTGACCACCTAACAGAGAGAGGCATTGTTGAGACTTATGGGTCAGACAAGGCCACCACATGTGTGTATGCATGGAGACACACACACACACACACACACACACACACACACACACACACACACACACACACACACACACACACACACACACACACACACACACATGCACACACGCATGAATGTACATATACTGATTGACATGTGGCATCCTCAAATGTGCACGTCTTAACCTAAGCATACAAGAAAACAATGTCTGGAAATGTGTAGTGTTCAAGAGACTGACTTGTTAAAGCTGGGCTTATGTACAGATTGCATGCACATACTGGACAAATATGAAACAAATAAGGTTTTCCAGGAGCAGATGTAGCAGGGAGTGATGCAGGGCATCATTATTATGGGTGGCCATAATATTTAACTTCTACTCTAGTAGTGCAGAGTCACTTATATGAACCTACTTGTCAAGACCAAGACACATGACATCTCCAGAGATAAGTCCATCACAAGAGGTGAATCACCAACACAGAAGCAGCTCACAGTAGTGTACGAGTTGATGGTATCTCTGCATAGAGAGGTTACTGTACCCCCCCCCCAGCAGCTGGTGGCTTGGATATGGGAAATAAACTACTGATGATTCTCTAAGAGTCTGAAGGGGATGCACAAAGTTAACAATAGCAGGTACTTTTACATGTAATACACATACCTGCATGTGAAATTGACTTCTTCAGCGCAACACCACTGCATAGCTGTTCTCTAGGTGCATTTTTGTTGAAGCTGCTACTCCCTGTGCTACAGAGTATGGCTGCACCTATATGTTTTTCACAGAACAATCATGTATTAGTATGTGTGCCATGGATTAGAGGGAGCAAAACATACACTCCAGCACTGCCAGAGATATGCTATGTTTACATTTTTACAGGTTGTACTCATGTAGGGTCCAGCACAATAAGCAGCACACCCCAGATGTCAGCAGGTCACCTGTGGCTGACAATAATGGCAAAATAAACCACATGAATTACCACATTGATGGTAGTCTACTGAACACAGAAAGGATTATAAGAGATCTGGGAACACAGGTTGACAGCAACCTCTCTTCTGACCACCACATTGCCACTGTGGTCAGAAAGTCCTTCTGTGTGGCACATCTCATTACTAAGGGTTTTGCATCCAGGAAGAAAGAGGTTATTGTCTCCCTCTACTCTTCCCTCATTAGACCAATCATTGAGTACAATGACCCATTTGGCATGTACCTCACTAGACACCTGCAACAACTGGAGGGGCCACAAAAGTACCTCACAAAGGGATCCTCGGCCTTAAACACTTGTCCTTCTGTATATGGACAGACTCAAAAAGCTGAAACTATTCTCTGTCTCATATCACCTACTTAGAGGTGATCTCTGCTTGACTAACAAAGCCATGTTTCACCCAGCTCTGTTAGAAATGCTACATCTAAAGAAATCTCAATCCATCCACACCACAAGCTCCAGAGACCTCAACCTCATTACCACAATCAACAGAACAACCTGGAAGGACATGTTCATAACCCAGAGACTGCCCATGCTGTGGAATAGACTTCCCATACATGTCAAGCAGAGCACCTCACTGGCCCTCTTCAAGAGAAATCTTGATGAATGGATGGGAAATAGAAAATTCACCCCAGGGATCACTCCAGTGGCTCTACACGACAGAGGCATTGGGAACTAAGGTTGGGTGCCACGATGCCAGGGAAATCCTATAGCCTAGGCTTATAAAGACTCCAGGGCCATTAGCCTAGTACAAACCTATGAACCTATGAACCTATAATACAATCAGATGACACAGTGGAACTGGCAACAGTGCTAACATTGGAGGACATCCAAACATCCATCACACATATGAGATAACAGTGGAGTGGCAAGCCAGACTTCTCTTATCACTTATGTTCAGTGCTGAAAGTCCTATAACTGTGAGAGTCATGCACATTATTAGGATGCCATCCTCAGAGATGACATCTGCCAGCCTCACTTCATTAGATGTGCATGTAGTAAATGTAGAAGGGATTCCTGTTGTTAGGTAGTGCCATCATAAAACTGTTTTTTTTTTTACCTGAGTATTACACTGGACATCAGTCATTAGATTTTTTATATTGTAAAGGTGCAACCACTTCAAATAATAATGTCATGCAAGTGATGTACAACAGGGAATCAACAATTAACCCTTTCAGGTATGCAAAGAAATAATAAATATCTTGATTATAAATACTGAATAATGAACTAGAAAACAGTGATAATAGAGTGCTGGTGCATAATGTTAGATAATGTGCTGTAGGGCATATTAAGTTGCATTTGATGAAAACATGAACTAAAAATAGTATGCAACATTATTATTGCTTTCTGTTTTTAGGATCATTTAATAGTGTATATTAAAAACATATGGATACAACCATATGACTACTTTTGCAACATAGGACAGTTACATGCAAGCAACTTAATGAAGTATCTGATGCTAAACTTAAGCATTGTTTTTTAATTCATCTTGTTTCCGAGCAATACATTATATTACTATGTAGCATACCACCCTTAGTTTTAACACTAAATGTCAAATTTAACAGTAACATTTCAAAAAGAACAATTTATATTGCCCATTAAGAAAACACAGAAAAGGTAGCCATGGAAAAGTAGTATGCAATTCTGGTAGCACTTTACATAAGTGATTTAAAGATCAATATAAAATAATAAATAAATAAATAAATAATAAAGTGAATAATATATAATTACATACATACATACATACATACATACATACATAAAGCAATGAAATCAGGCACTATTTCAGGAGCTCTAAAAGTAGTCTGATATCACATTCTACTACTCAACCATTTTCAGAATCAAAAAGAGAATCATATTTATTTGCCAAGTATGTGCACATACAAGGAATTTAAATCCTGTTTCAGTGAGTCTCCAAGAAAGAATTACATAAGCGGCATACAAGAGGCATACATACAACTATTAAGGCAAGACAAATGACATACATGCAACAGTCAAGTCTTTCACTAGCCCCTGCCTATATTTATTATCTGTTGCATTAATATATCCTATCTGTTATAAAATTCTCTATCACACCTACCTCTATTTTCAACCCTCTTTGTTCTCCTAGACAGCTACTACCCTTTACTTCCCTGTTTTAACTGGTATCCCACCTCTACATCTTATTTAGTATTACAATGCAACTCCAACATTTAGCCTGATTACATTTTGTAGTCTATGTATTTCCTTGTTTTTGTCCAAGGCCTTATTGATGCTGCTCAAATCAATACTCCATTGTACTATAAATTGTGTTGTAAATACTGTACCTATACTCTTGTATTTTTTATCCTTATGCATCTGTTTTATTATTTTTTGTTTTGTATAATTTTCAAGTAACTTATTTTATGTAAATCTTGTAAACTGTTGATTTGTTCAGTTTTTATGTATAACCTGGACCTTTTCTCCCTCGGCCTCCACTGAAAATGGGCTGCCTGGCCCAGTGGACTTTCCCAGTAATCAAATGCCAATAAATAAATAAATAATAACTATTAAGAACAAGACAAAAAAAGTAAATACACATACATACATATACACACACACATATATATATATATATATATATATATATATATATATATATATATATATATACATACATACATGCATACATATATACATACAAGGTGCAAAGTGCAACTCAGTGAAAGAAATACTAAAATAAACTCTGAAAGAAACAAGTATTACCAGTATGTAAACAATACTGCAGAATCCTCAGAGGCTTGGGAAAAAGAATACCCCAGGCTAATAAGCTGAGTTAACCATTCATGAACTTGATGACTTGTGGAAAAAATGTTCTTATATCTGCTTGTTTTGGTGTGTATTAATCTATAATGCCTGGCTGATGGTAATAGTTCAAAAAGATGGTGGCCTGGGTCAGTAATAATTTTCCCTGCCTTTTTCATGACTCTGGAATAGTACAGGTCCTGTAAGGAGGGCAAACTAGCACCAATGATATTTTCAGCAGAAATGACTATTCAATGTAACCTCTTTTTGTTATGAGTAGACAGAGATCTAAACCACACTGATATGGATGAGCAGAGAACAGACTCAATGACTGCTGTATAGAACTGAATCAACAGTTCCTGTTGGAGGTTGAACTTTCTCAGCTGTCACAGAAAGTACATTTTCTGTTGTGCCTTTTTTGATGGACCCTACATTGGTCTCCCACTTCAATTCCTGGGAGATTATATATTCCACAAACATGAAAGATTCCACAACTGACACAACAGTATTAAATATAAAGAGAGGGGATAATATTGCTGTACCACTCCTAAAGTCCACTGCCATCTCCACAGTTTTAAGAGTGTTCTGCTCAAGATTATTTTGACTACACCAAATGGCCTGTTGCTCAACCTCCCATCTGTATACAGACTCATCACCATTCATGATGAGCTCGATGATAGCTGTATCATCTGCGTATTTAACTAGTTTGACAGAGGGGTCCTTAGAGGTGCAGCCATTTGTGTAGGGGAGAATAGCAGTGGGGAGAGCACACATCCCTGGGGGGCACCTTTATTGACCGTAGGATAGCTAGATCTAAATCTCTCCAGTTTCACCTGCTGTTCCCTCTTGGTTAGAAAATTGGTAATCCATTGACAGGAAGAAACAGGAATGGAAAGTTGGGAGAGTTTCAAGAGAAAAAAGATCCAGAATTATTGTATTAAATGCAGAACTGAAGTCCACAAACAGAATCCTTACATATGTCCCTAGTTTGTCAAGATGTTGCAAGATATAGTGCAGGCCCATATTAACTGTATCATCCACTGACTGGTTCTCTTGATAAGCAATCTGAAGGGGTCCAACAACAAAGCTGTAATATCCTTCAAGTGAGCTAACACCAGCCTCTCATATGACTTCATGACCACGGATGTCAAAGCAACAGACTTGTAGTCATTCAGTCTTGTTATACTGGATTTTTAGACACTGAAATGCTTGGGACTTGTTTGAAACATAAGAGAACCTCACACAGCTCTAATAATGTGAGGAAAAAACAAGATCCAGTTGATCATCACAGGTTTTTAAACAGGAGGGTGAAACCCCATCTGGACCAGCTGCTTTCTTAATTTGCTGTCTTTTTAAAAAATGACACACATCCTCTCCAGAGAAAATGAATGCAGGTTGAATGTGAGAATGTGTGGAAGAGAGAGTCATATAAGTCTGAACAAAGAGAGAGCTGGGACCAGTGTCATTTGTAGCCTCAGGCTTATCAAACCTGCAATAAAAATAATTTAAACATCAGCCAGCTGGTAATTAGCTGCTTTCAAGGGGGTGGTTTCCTGTAGTTTGTAATATTTTGTAGACCTTTCCACACTGATGCAGGATCATTGGCTAAAAAATATTTTTTCAGCTTTTCAGAAAAATTCTTTTTAGCCCTTTGATTTCTTTTGTCAGTGTGTTCCCTGCCTGTCTAAAGAGTGTTCTATCCCCACTTGTATAGGTATATTCTTTGGCTTGACAAAATTGCTTAAGTTTAGCAGTAAACCAGGGCTTGCTGTTGTTAAATTTTAACCAGGTCTTAGTGGAGACACACATATTTTCACAGAAGAAAAAGTGGAAGCCATTCAGGCATGGCCTGACCCTGTTACCAAAAAGCAGGTGAGGGCATTCTTAGGGACAGCAGGGTACTACAGAGAGTTTGTCCCCAATTACAGTACCAATGGCTGCTCCCCTCACAGACCTGACAAGGAAAAACAACCCAGAGAAGGTGGTCTGGACCCCACCATGTGAGCAGGCATTCCAGAAGCTTAAAGGAGCTGTGGGAGGACCTCTTGTGTTAGCCAGTCCAGATTACAGCAAATAATTTGTTGTGCAGATGGATGCATCAAACCATGGGGTGGGGGCTATACTCAGCCAGGTCTCCACAGAGGGAGAACACTACCCAGTGGTATATCTCAGTCATAGGCACCAACCCAGGGAAGGATGTTATGCAGCTGTAGAAAAGGAATGTCTAGCCATAGTGTGGGCCTTATCTGTATGGAAAGAAATTCACTGTAGTTACAGACCACAATCCCTTAACATGGCTACATCACTCCAGCCAGCAAAGTGACAAGTTACTAAAGTGGAGCATAGGGTTGCAAGCACATGATATGACAATGCAGCACCACAGTGGGGGTTAGCAATGTCAATGCAGATGGGCTCTAAAGACAGGGAATGGGGTGAGTTATTCCCAGATAGGACCAACCCTCTCAAGCACCATTTATCAAGGGTTGCTTGAAAAACTAGCTTGAGTTTTCGGGGGGGGGGGGGGGGTGTGACAAAGGGAAATACTGCCAGCCTAGCTATCTGGAATTTTGCAAAGAATTCTATGTCATTTGTGAATATTGATATGATTTATACAGAAGTGTGTGTAAAGTACTGAGCTAAAATGTAACCACAGCATTCCCTACTGGAATAGAACAGGAATGTACCTGCAGTATTGTGACTGTTGAAATTAAATTGTTTCATAACCATGTAATAAAAGATATGTTATCTCTCAGTTTCAGTTCAGTAGCAGACACAATGTCTAGAGCTAGATGTTTTTGTATTGTTTTGAAAGAGACGTGATTACAAGGTTTAAGATGTTGAAGTGTTTTATTGTTTTATGACTTCCAGGATCTGCAAATTTCTGAGAGGTATGTATTTTTCACAGAGAGATGCTAAAATTCTGTAAGTCTCTGACAAAGAGTTTAAGCTTGGGAACTAAAAGTCAAGTGACAAAAAGTAATGTTATCCAAGCTAACCCAGTAGTAATATTTGATATTAATTTAAGAACTCTCAGAGAGAGACTGTGCATCTTGTATTTTGTCCTTGACCTAACAAGAACATCTATTCACCACATCTACCTACACTTGTCTTGCTGTAAGTAAGTTTTTAGGGCATAATAACTCTTTTAGATTCAGATTGTAATATAGTAAAGTATAGCTTAGATGTTTTCCTTATTTGAGACTGTGCTGCAATGTTGTTTTAAATATTTCCTGTGATGTTGAACTCTGATGCACCTGATTACTTACTGAGTATTGCCTTGTTCTTTTAGTATTTATTATTAAATATATTTAAACCTTTTAATTGTGGCTGGTCTGTTTAGAGATATTTAAGTTCTTAGAGTACATGCATATCTATATGGTTACACTGTACATGGTACTCCTAAATAGCCTTAATCTCGGTCAGACTACCATTTGGATTAATAATAACATTACACAATACGATTAGACACCCTTTATTAAGGGTCCTAAAGTAGCTGATAAGAGTTGGCTGGTGGCAGTTGGAACTACATTATAGTCTGGGCAGAAGGGGCATAGTTGGTAAACCTGTACCAGCCTTCCCCAGGTGAGTGTGTGTGTGTGTGTGTGTGTGTGTGTGTGTGTGTGTGTGTGTGTGTGTGTGTGTGTGTGTGTGTGTGTGTGTGTGTGTTTGTGCTTCTATTTAAATCAAATTTCAAGGAGTATGTGTGTCAGCTTCTTGGACAGGGACACAAAGCACTGGTTGGACAGAGAGAGTACTGGAAATCTTGGTTTGGCCACTCAGCTGAGATCACAACCCTATAGCTGTCACAGTGGGGAGTCTAATTTGGGATCTGGAGAAAGAGAGAAAAAACAGCCCCATACTGACTGTGATCTCTGTGTGCTCTTAAGGGAAATTGCACTTTACTGTGTGTGTACTTGTCATCCTCCCAGTATGTACATTCTCCACTGCTGCCATTGGTGAGGATTGAGGCTCTTTGATTACTGGGCCAGTGCAGGGGGATCAGAGGGCATTTGGATAATTCTTTTCCAAGCACATTATCTGATCAGGCAGTTTTTGTAGTGCTGTCCTCACACAGGCTTGAGGTGGAATGTAAACACTAAACAGAATAAATGAGGAGAACTCCTGAGGTGAATAAAAAAGTCTGCAATTAACTGAAAACATTTCTAAGTCAGGGCAGCACATTTTGCTTAAAACTGTAACATCATTACACCAGCCTTCATTTATATAAAAGCAGATTCCACCTCCTTTACTCTTCCCTGATGTCTCCAATACTCTGTCCATTCTGTAAAGTTGAAAGCCAGGCAGATGTAATACAGAGTCTGGAATGGATTCATTTAGCCAGGTTTCTGTGAAACACAGTACAGAAGAAAGTAAAAAATCCTTGTGAGTTTCATTGAGAAGTAACAGTTCATCCATATTATTGCATATGGAACAGAGGTTCATCAGATGTAAACTTGGATGTACCATTCAAAAATTTCAATGTTTCAGCCTAGCAAGTGCACCAGCAGCCTTCACCCTTTTGTGATGCCTGTGTCTACCTCTGCTGTTGACAGCTAATGCTCCTCCAGCTGGGATCTCCAGAAAATTTCCTTATTGTGAAAAACCTAGTGTCAAATTGAATGAAATGAATTGCCAAATATTCAACAAGTCTTCATGAGTATACTTAATTACAGTTGAACACCAAACAACAGGACAAATAAACAAACAGAATACCAAGCAGCACTGAACTGAGGCTGACATTCTCAGCACCATCTTTTATGAAAAAGAGAAATACATGCATTCATACTGCTCACTGTATCTCCGAGTAAAAGAACCACTGCACACCTGCAATAATACAGGTCGGCCATCCACCGGTCACAAGTGGTGTCCCACAGGGCTCGGTCCTTGGCCCCCTATTGTTTGGCATCTACTTCTCAGAAGTACAGGCCAACATGGGAGGACTTTGGCTGACAAAGTTTGCAGATGACTGCAAACTGGGCGCCATAGTGGAAAGTGCATCGGACACTGATATCCTTCAGAAGGGACTCACGGAAACAGATAGCTGGTGCCAGAGCCATAGCCTGAAGTTAAACCCAAAAATGTATAGTCATATTTCCGAAAAAACAAGGTAACCCCAAGCTACCATATAGGTGGCAATCCACTAAGCACAGAAGAGGTTATCAGGGACCCGGGGACCCAGGTTGACAGTGGCCTTTCTTTTGACACTCACATTGCTAAAGTGGTTAGAAAGACCTTCTACATTGCCCACCTGATCATGAAGGGATTCACATCCAGATCTAGTGAGGTCATTGTTCCCCTGTACTCTTCACTTATCAGACCAATGATCGAGTACAATGCCCCATTCGGGATGTATCTCACCCGACATCTGCAGCAATTGGAGAGACCCCAAAGTTCCTCACCAAAAGGATAAAGGGACTCCAAAATCTGTCATATGCTGCCAGATTGAAGAAACTCCAGCTCTATTCAGTCGCATACCGTCTGCTCAGAGGTGACATGTGCCTGACATACAAGGCCATGTCCAACCCGGAATTAATGGACATGCTCCACCTCAAAAATCCAAATCCACCAAAACCACGCGACTTAAACCTTAGCACGGATATAAATAGGACGTGCTGGAGGGATAGATTTATCACTCAGAGACTCCCTATGCTGTGGAATAAAATCCCGGTCCATGTGAGGCAGAGCACCTCGCTGACTCTGTTCAAGAGAAATCTAGACCTGTGGATGGGAGATCGTAGGTTTACCCCGGGAATCATCTCTGGGTCACTGCTGGACAGAGGCACAACAAACTAATGGGCACAGTATTTTTCATATACTAGGCTTATAAATGCCTTAGGGCAGATAGCCTAGTATAAACCTATGAACCTATGAACCTATTACAGTACTCTTACTACCATGCACTTTCTTTTAACTTGTATACCTTAAAATATTCAAATGTTCATGTACTCATGTCATGGTTGTAGTGACATCTGATACTTTAATCAACTGCTTTGCAAAAAAAGCAGGAATCCAAAGAACTGCTCAATAAACTTGGTTAAGGCAGTAAACAGCACATCACAAGAAAATATGTTAGTGGCAGTATATTTGCATAGAGCATTGTGAATGTTTATTTTACTGCAGGATGCAGAAAATTATAAACATAAATCCAGTATCTAAAGATGTACCGCTGATGAATATAAGATATCAATCTAGCTGAAGGGGTATATGTGAGAAAAAAATAACCTCTAACTGACTACCTGAATATAAAAAAAGAGTGTATAGATATTATTTACAACAGGACAGTGTTCTGTGATAAAAAGTACAATTCTGTGATACTCCCTTTCAAAATGCATATTAATGCATACTGGATTGGGCTGCACATATTCCAAGTGGAAATATGATCCTATTCCCTCATCCTATGATCTTATCATCTCATTAGCCCTTTTTAAGCTCAACCTGGATAACTGGATGGGGAAGAGAAAATACACCCCTGGGATTTCACCTCGAGTGCTGATTTGTTACAACATGGGCTAATTCTTCACTAGGCTTGTAAGGGCCTCACAGTTAATAGCCTAGTAACTTTCTATGATCCTACGATTTTGCCTTGCACTTTAGTATAAAGGGGAGGCAAGAAACAATATTTTAAAATTACTGCATACAAAGTGTTTGACACTATACTATTATATATAAAAGATGCTATAGACATTGGTAACAATATAGTACTATTAACTCACAAACAGTGAAGGGACTAATGGAGCTGCAGATTTTTGCTATACATATTGTGATAATAGGGAAGTGGGACAAGTCTTAAGGCATCTATGATCACAAATGTGTCAATTCCAATGCTGTGTGTGCATACCACTGAGACTGTGGGAATTCCAATGCTGTGTGTGCATACCACTGAGACTGTGGGACCCGTGTATGATGGCTCCAAGGGCCACACAACCTGTCTGCTGACATGTAGACCAACATGGAAAGGATTCCCTTAATTGACACAGATAATGCAGGAGGCCTGTGCTGGGCTTCTGAAGCCCCCACAGCTGTGAGGAAGGGGAATTCACCCTCCATCATTACCATTGCAGACAGTGTCACTGTGTCCTCAAACTGTGCCATCTGCACAATGCCATCACTGACAGCCTCTAAAAGTGTGCTGACCTCAGGTATGTGTAGACCTGTTGGATTCTCTCCAGTAGGACCTGTGATGGTATACAGATATGTTACCAGTTTGGAAACCAACAAATGTGTGATACCTATTTTTATTTATTTATTTATATTTGTTAACTGGGTAGGAAGACTGGTCCGAGGACTCTTTTCAGCAATGACCTGAGCCAAAAGGCAAGACACTGTGAAACATACAACCACATTGAGAAAGTATAGCTTTACACTGGGTATGCATGCAGAGCATGATTTTGGAGATGGACAGTATTATTCATCTGTAATTTCTAAGAAACATTTGAAATATAAACATATTGTACATGGTATACAATCATTACATGTTTGACTTGTGCCATTTAAACACTTAATAGAAACTTAACGTGTGCCAATTGTAGTCTGTCTAGCAAATAGCTTTCTAACCAAATAAATACCTTAACATTTTAGTGTGTAGATTTTGAGCCTAAAGGGATGGGTCAGTTGATCAGTGTGATATGCATGGTGATCCATATGCAAATTATTGTGATTACCCTGGGTTAAAGTTATAACTACAAATGCTCTCCTCAGCAAGGTGATTTTTAAAAAGAGATTTGCAGGATTTAACATTGGAAGTGTGTCTGATGTCTTCTGGTATTCAATTCCAGCAGACAGGTGCAATTTGGAAAATAGCAATTTCAGTGCTGGACACTTTAAAGAGTGATCTAAGCAACTGTAGATCATAAGTTGATCTGAGAATGCATGACCATTCAAATGTGTTCTAACTTTTTGAGTGATGGACAGTATTTATCAAAAAGGAGTTTGTAGATAAGGATTACTAGTAGAAAAGTGGCTCTACAGACAACTGGTAGCCATTTGCCTTTTGGGAAGATGATTGAGTGATGTTTGTAGGGACAGGCCTAGTGTATAAATCTCAGCAATTTGTTTTCAGTTGACTGAATAAGGGGAATGTTGTGGGCAGAGTGAGCTGTTATAATGGTGAGTCCATATTCTATACTAGGTAGAAGTGCATTGATGGCTATACCTCACCTTGTTTCTGGGATGAGAGAGCTTGACATTTTATATGTGACTCTCAATTGATGGTTCACATTTTCAGTTTATTTTTGACTATGTGTGTGAAAGTTGAGGGTTTGGTCAAAAATCAACCTTACATATATCTGTGTGGTTGTCATTGTGAGGGAGGTCTCATCAAGGTACCAGTGTAAAGCTGTGTACATCACTACTACTTTCTGCTCTCACTTTTCCTGTATCTTGTTTTATTTTCCACTATACTCTGTGTTCTGCAGTCTGCCACTCTGTACTGCTGTCTTTCTCAGTTTGGTGATTACTCTGTTTATCCCACTATAAAGAGACTTGTAGTGCATTGATTATGCTAATGAGATGGTTTTATCTCACCAATAATACTATGTGCTAGCAACCTTATTTTGATCTATGAGTCTCGGCCCATGTTGTACTCATGCACTTTGCTAAATTAAGGTATGCTCAGATATTTAAACTTGCCTCACTGCTAAATGTTCCCACTAATGTATATGCTCATCATGATAGCCAGCTGCCCATAATGGTTGGGCTTGTAGGTCTGTGAAGCTTAGCTTGTCAGTTTTTGCCCTGTCTCCCACTAACCACATGCATTAAGTTGCCATAGATGGGCATTGTGCTACTGTGAAACTCATCAATGCATGCCATGTGGTGTCCTTTTCATGACATATTTTGTTGAAGATATCATTTTCACCTTGGATTTAACCTGGCAAATGGATATTGCCTACGCAGTATCTGAGTATGGCAGGCATTCTCTATTGTGCAAAAACATGGGTACTTTGGGGGAGTGGGGTTGGCCTACTGGTTAAGATATTTATCTCACAGATACAAGGTTTAATTCTCACCTTGAGAAACATGGCAAGGCTTAAAAATGTTCTTTGAAGTCATTAGACTAGTAACCACCAATGAGCAAGGAGACTAAAATCTTTCTGCACCTGTTGCACATCCAATGCAGGGAGCACCCATTGAGAGAAAACAATGGGGATAAACCTGTATAATATTGATGCCTGGGATTCACTAGCTAGGGAGGTGAGTGAAGCTATGGGCATCACTACTCTGATGATCACTACCAGTACAAGTATAGTGATCAGAAGAGGTGCCTTCCTGGGTTTACCCCCATTTTGTTGAATATTGTATTTGGGAATGTTTTTTTAATCGATATAAAATAACGAATATATGTTATTCTATTGAACAAAATGTTGAAAACTGTAATATGGAATGTTGAATTCAAACATTTACGAACTCCCTTGCATGAAGTGAAACCGCGATATTCCTTGGTGCTTTAATATTTACTGGAACACATTAGTGCTGTAAACGCACTGTTAAAGTAGTTCTAAAGCATTATTTTAGCAGCCCCATTGCAAATCAACTGTTAAGCACTCATATAGGGCAATACAAGTGTAGTTGTTAGTTTTTTTCAAATAATATGTATATGCCTTACTGTTATAAATGTTGTGGTGCAGTATGTGTGAACATTAGCTGCTCATGAAAAAAGTAATATATTTTTAAGTGACAATGCTCCTCAGTGATTTCAAATAAGGGATGGGTAAATAGTGGAATAAAGTATTTTAAGATTAGAATGAGCAGTGCCATGATACAAGTTGCAAAAAACCCTGCACCATAAGTTCATCCTTTCTAGCCAGCAGTCATTGAAATGCAGTCTCCTTATCAATCAACCGTCATCTTTTAGGAGACGACAATAAACATGACATCATTCTACTCCACAGGTTTTCAGCATTCCCTTGTGCTTATTGGGGATGTGCCATCAGCAAGGATATATTCAGAGGAACATAACATTGAAATTAACTTCCATAGTAATTACTACAACATTAATACCACCTTCTTTTATCAATGGCATATTCTATAATAAAACTACCATTTTTAATAGGTAGCATGTCAGGTGTTAAATCCTTCAATGACTGCATATCCTTAAACATGGCAACTTTCTTCTTATATCTCAGTCTAGTTACACAATGTTTCAAAGCTGTAGTGTTAGGCAATTAATTTACAACAGCAGTGGAGGTACACACTAGCACTGCAGACACTATTTTACAGGGGTTCTCAGTGGAGTGCTCTGCACGTCCCATAATGCTTTCACAGACCTTGAATACCTCTGTCTTAATAGCATCTGGAGCATGATAATGACAACTGCTTTTTTTTAATTTATAACCTTCAGCAGCACTCTCTGTAATGCATCTACCTTTGCAACTGAACTTATTTTTCCAAACACAAAACCAGTACTGCTTTACACCAACTGTTTTTTCTAGATAAAACTGATAGCCATCTACAATCAAGAGATCACATCCTTTTTACGTTTTAACAGTACATTATGTGCTCTCAATTATGCCTGGTGTATAGTCTGACATATCTGGTTCATAAATCTGCAAATAGATTTGTACAACAACTACTGTTAACACTGTCGACGTACACATACCCGAACATTACATGGTACTTCAGAGAAACATGTTGCAGTATTTCACTTACCTGCATTTTTAGATAATTGTTAATAATCACTTCTGTAATTAACTTCAGTTTCATAAAAAACACTTAAGAATACTTTCCTTGTGCAGTATTTAATTGCACTCAAGTGATACAGCTGATGTATTAACCCATTATATTGCAAGACCAATCATAACTTCGCATGGCAAAGGTCGATTGTCATGACGTCACATGCTATGTTACATTCGTTCTTTTAAATTCAACAAATCTCAATTCAAAATTCTGTACTTTTGACAACATACTTTCAAACTTTTATCATTCGCATAATGCAATCGCAACCTTCTGGAGGTAAACCACCTTCCTTTTTTTTTCAAAACAGGTTTATTGTTTTAACATATAAGAGAAATATCATAACAATTTTATACAAGTAATTAAAAATAGGTATTATTATAATATTCAACAAAACAACTAAAGTATTTACAAAGACATCCACTACAATCAGATCAATTAATTAAACTAAAATACCATGCTATTGAAATTAAAAAATTTTTAACAAATTTTGTAAATTATCCCATACAATATAATAAGATGTTTTTCTATTTGTTCTTGTCCTAATTGTGTTTATTTCCATATGGCACACTATATTCATAACATTTATATTCATTGAACGAAGGAGGTGTATCTGAAATCCAATTTCTAGTTATTATTTTCCTAGCCACTGCTAGAATAGACCATAACAAGGGAAGCTTAACCTTTTTAACACTTTGAGGTACAGGTGTGTTGAATAATATAAGAGATTTAGAAATAATGAAATTATCTGCAAAAAGAGCCTGCAAAAATTAATTAATTGACTTCCAGTATTCTTTCAATTTTATACAGTCATAAAACATATGAGCCAGTCAGCATTAATTTCTACATTACATCTCTTACATAAATTATCTTTATTATTTATTTTATTCATCATCAAAGGTGTATAAAAAGATCTATGTAAAAATTTCCATGTATAAAGTCTCCAGACAATGGAAGACGTAGTTCTATAAGCAGATATATATATATATATATATATATATATATATATATATATATATATATATATATATAATCTGTTGTGTCTGAGAATAAATTTTAGAATCTGCACAGTTTATCAATTCGTGTGTCTTTACTCCTTCCACATCTTATGTACCCATAAAAAGGCTTCCTATTATACTCAATATCTTTATATAAATGTTCTTCATATTTTTCTTGATCTTGTCTCACACTATGCTTAATCTGTTTGTCTGGCTTGTTTATTTCAGTTTTCAAAGTTGTAGTTTCACCTCTGCTCCATTTCTTATATGTTTTGTCTCTCACCTTAATCAGATATCTTGTTCTTATGGAAATATATCCGCTTGATGTGTGCGTAGTGTGAAAGCTGCCAGGATAGCCAGATAGAATTTTGCAGATAATTCTGTCATTTGTAAATATGAATGTGAACTACATGTGTTGTCTTAAATGTAAAGAAATAGTGTTACATGTGGAACTGGGAAAAATGTGACAACAGTGCACTCTTCTTCCCAAAGTAAAGCATGTGGTGACCCTTTAATGTAGACAGTGGTGCCGAAGGGTCTAGATAAATAAATTATTTTGATTGGTTTAACCAAGAGTTACACTGATAGATTTAAACATGCAAATGTATTTTTGTTGCTCTTCTTCCTGACCATCTGCAAGATAACAAAAGGAGATGTTAATGATGTAAATACAGTTTCTGTTAGCCTGGGAACCCTGGGAAGTGTGAAGAATGATGTAATGTGTAGATTGGAAAACCCAGGAAAGTGTGAAGAATGGTGTAATGTGAATTAGAACTGCAATTTCAATTTAAACAGAGAGAACCAGAGATGATTAAGCATTTTTGTTTTGACCATCCAACTCATCAGCACTCTGCCTGTTTTCTTATGTAAGTTATCTTAGACGTGTGTTTTCTTTTAGAAATAGCTAGGAATGAGAAAGATTAGACTAAGTGTTTTTCTGTGATGTCAGAACTGTACTACTGAATTATTTTAAGTATTTCTCTGTGATATCTGAACTCTTGACTAGCACTGTGTAGTAAGAAGTATTGTCTTGTGTTTTTATTATTTATTATTAAATATTTTAAAACCTTTCAACTGTGCCTGTTTTGTGTAGAGATAAATTAAGCTCTAGAGTACATTGCATATTTATAGTGATTACTGACCAAGTCACTCCAAATAAGCCTTGACTCTTTAGTCACACTTACCAATTGGATAATAATATTGCACAGTAATAACTGAACACCCTTTTAAGGGTCTTTGAGTAGCTGATAAATATTAGCTGGGTGGTGGCAGGTGGTACTAGTGTATAGTCTGTGTAATAGGGGCACAGCTGGAGATCCTATGCCAGCCTTTCTCAGGAGTGTCTGTGTGGTTGTATAAACTCTTATCTCAAAGTGTATGTGTGTGTCAGCTACTTGGGCAGGGACATGAAGCACTGGTTGGACAGAGAGGGTGCTGAGGGTTTTAGCTTGCCCAGCTAGGCTGAGATCTGGACCCTATAGCTGTGCCAGTGGGGAGTCTTATAGGAGACCTGGAGAGCAAGGGAGCGACCAGCCCCAGACTGACTGTGATCTCTGTGTGCTCTTAAGGGAAATTGCACTTTACTGTGTGCATTTGTTATAATTTCTTCATATATGAGATGCCCTGTCTGGTGTTTGTGGTGAGGATTGAGGCTCCTGATAGCTGGGCCCAGGCACGGGCGTCACACCTAGATTCTGATGTTAAACATTTTTTTTATTTTTTGCACTCAAACAATTTCTCAATCAAAACTTTCCACATTCCATCTGCAATTTTTCCACTTAACACCTCACTCCACTTAGTTTTACATAGTGATTGTTTTGCTTCCATATACTCTGTAATTAACCTTCTGAACAGCACAGAGTGAAGAAAATACAACTGTCAGTTAACTTTGTTTGTGGCTCAAGGTGTAAATGCAATAAGGATGGTGCAACAGCAGAATGAATACAGGGCTTAAAGCCAGATAAATAGTTTTACTGAAGGGATCAGAATGATAATTATTACTGACATTTTTATTAGGAATTGCACATGAAGTACAACTGTCAAATTTCAGAATGAAATATGCAACCCAACTCTATATAATAAATGTTAAATAATTTACTTATAATCTTTGTGAATTGTGTTAAGCATAACAATGACCATAGTTAATTTAAATTACACTTGCATATATTTAATCTGCTCAATAGTTATTGTAAAATAGTATTACTCAATACATACAATTTTTAGGTGTGCAGAACAGTCTGTCATGAAAAGTATGCAAGTTATCTTTTCCATGTTTTACTCAGGTCTTGCAACTCAATACACATTACATTGATTTACAGAAATAATAACTGACTTTTACATATAACTCCAGTAACATGACAGGTGAAAGTTATATACATAGAGGTGTGTCATGATTATGGCTCAACTCATGTTGAAATTATCACACCTGAACTTACAAGTTCAAAATGCTAGGTTTCCTGTGGTATTAATAATTAATAAATAATAGCCAGCATTTTAGTCTTTTTAGTCTTGGGTTCATTTCTCAGGTGGTTTTAGACAAAGTTTGTATTTTGTATGTCCCATTAACCCATTATGCCCCAATTCATTCCAGTTATATCTTATCATCATTGATTATTACCACCATCATCGAATTGATGTATGTCATATCAGTATGACAGATGAGTGTAAGACTATAGCAATAACTCAAGCCTGGGTGTGGGTAATGCTGGATTTACCCACCGTTGGCGTGGTTTGGTCATGAGGGCAAAGCCCGAGTGGCCAAACAAAGCCAAACATGGGTAAATCCAGCATTACCCACACCCAAAAGTGGGTTATTGCTATTATATAATGACATTATTAAGAAAAACAAATAATTACTTTTCTTAAATAATGGCATTGTATAATGCCTCCTTGCTGCCCTTCCACAGCTGTTTGCTATTCTGCGGCAGTTCTGATGTACTGCACATGCATATGCCTATGCAGTACATCAGAGCTGTGAGCAAAAGCAATGGAGAAAGCAAGATCTCCATTGCTTTTTACTGTTTCAATATGTTAAATGGGTTTAACATAGCGAGACAGCTTTAAAAAAAGCAACAGAGAATCTCCGTTGCTTATTTTAAAGCTGTCTCACTATGTTAAACCCATTTAACATAGAGAGACAGTTCTGAAAAAAGCAATGGAGAAAGCAAGATCTCTGTTGCTTTTTACAAACTGTTTTGCTATGTTAAATGGGTTTAACATAGTGAGACAGCTTTACTAATGGAAAATGTCCGGGTGACCGTACCTTTTTCCATTAGTATAAGTCGATTTACAATGTGCACGCTGACCAATCAGCATGCACGTTTTGGAATATTAATGAGAGCATCATGGTAAAATGAGTAACATCCACCAAAACAGAAAACATGTTTAGAGGTTACAATATATCCTTTGCAGCAGCGGCCTTAGTTCAACTGGTGCCCTAGGCAAAAGGGCTCCACGCCCCCCCCCCCACCACCACACTACCTGGTGCCCCATCCTGGTCTAACTGCATCGAATAAATACTAGAAAAGTGTCCCTGCTAGACCGGCGCCCTAGGTGGCTGCCAAGTTGGCCTATGCCTAAGACTGGCTATGATCCTTTGAAATGTAATTCAGATACCATTATCCAAAAGCATCTGAGGATGTCACAATGGAACATGTGTAAATATAGTAAGCATCAAATATAGCCAAGTCTCACTGCCATATTTCACACTTCCAATGCACATTGAAGGAGTCATACACAATTTCTCTGCCAGGCCATTTGTATGCTTTCAATTGCACAAATGCAATTGGCAAGGTTGTCCATAGGCTATTGCACACAAGATTTGAATTGAGCACAAATTCACTGTCATATTTCTAGGTATCCATCAGAAGACATGGCAGGCAAAGATGATGGCAGTCCTCCATTTAGAGGCTAAAGGTGGTGTAAAGAGGAGTTCAGGATCTTTGTAACACTTCACATAAAGCACTACAGTTGTAGGATTCTGCAGGAGAACTATAACTAGTTTCAGTAAAAGGCTAATGCTTGGAAAGTGACAAGAAGAGATGTAAGCAGGACCTGTGGACTTGATGGGATGCAGAATTTAGAACTGTGAACACCCCATGGGTTGTGAGAGTATAGTAACCCATCACAAGCCAATGCAATACCATGGATTGACCAGACAATACACTTATTCATTATACTTTTTTATTTTAATTCTGTTTTGTGTTCTGTACTCTGATAACATCATTACTAGAAATGAAGAGGCATATCAAGAAAAAACAACACTCCTCAGAGAGAGACTTGGAAAGTATGGCTTAGCTATGAATGCAAGAAAAATCATAATACATCTGAAACTTAATATATTTTTTAGAATTTCAAGGCATCAATCCATATAAGCTTGATACACGCACACCCGAGTATGTATACCTAACCTATATATTTACCATACATGTCTGCTCCAATAACTCTTGACCACTGCATTAGGCAATGTGTAAATCAATTTAGCTGTTTGGGGAGTTCAATTACCAGCAGCAGCAACCGCAGCAGCAACTAGCTTTTATTACATTATTTGATAGTATATAACAATGTATTTACTTCAATAATAAAAAACATTAAACACGTAATTTTTGTAACTGGATGTATTTACTTGGAGTGCATATATCTCATGTGCCATAGGTACCTTTTTCCAAATTACTTGCAATAGCAGTGAGATTGATATATTTTATGGCACATTAATGCCTTCACATCATATCTGGATGAGTCAAAGGTTAAGACAGTTATGTGCTACATCTGCTTACATTTTATAATGCTAATCTGAAGTAACAATGATATTACTATATGTTTTCTCTCCCCCCAACCCTTGTACTCTCTTTTTTGTGTATGCGTGTCTACCAGAGCTCCTCCTACAAGCAGCACCAGCCACATGCCTGTGTGGCACATCACCAGTCATTACACTGGCAACATGGTGTGTACCCACACCTTCTGTAGCCACCACACATTCCTGCTCAATGCCAACAGACGCTGACTGTCCTTCCTCTATGGGCAACGGTGATGTGGTATGTGTCGGCATCAGAACCGTGTGCGGAGATGAAGGGGACATAGGTGGGATGTTAACCAATGGCACAGCTTCTGCCCCTGACAACCCTGCCTGTGCCTCATGTATATGGTCATCACCGCTAGTATCTGTGGGGACACTAGCATCAGATGGACCGCAGGAGGGGAACGCACCTACACCACCTGTGAATACAAAGACATACTGTAAGATACATTACACACACGCAGACACACACACACACACACAGACACACACACACACACACACACACAGACACACACATGCATGCAGACACACACATGCAGAGACACACACACGCTGACACACACGCAGACACACACACACGCAGACACATCATGCATGTGATATTGCAGATGGAATGCAGCATTCCCACACCACAGCTCAGTGAATGCAGGCCAGACATTAATAGTGGTAGTATGCATACTGCCCTGGGGTGCACACTACATCAAGCAGGTGTCATTTCAGTAGGCATGCAGTACACATTCATGGTAGTTTGCATGCATCACCATGATACACCGTGTGGCCACAGGCAGGTTAACAGTACACATGGCTGGTGTCACTTTGTCATGTACTCCGCCAACATGTGCGATAACATGTGGACATGTGACAATGATGTCCCACCACATGCACCACATCAAACTGGATGTCACAGTGCAGTGTTATGTGTACAGGCTACAGATAGAATGCATGTGTAACAAAGATGTCTGTGCAGGTGTGGTTGGTGTGAGCTGTGTACATAGCTATACAGTGGGGAGTACAGGCACTGTGCCACTGCATGGCAGCAAGACACAGGTATGTTTCTGTGCGATGCATAACATGGACGCATTGCATTGCCATGTCTGCAACACAGTCATGCTGTTCCACAGCATGTATATGGTAGACATTGGTGGCACCTCCAGTGGCTGCAGACAGGCATTGCGGTTGTCTGGTGTACCACATCAGATGTACAGGTGGTCCACTACAGCTATGATCGCACTATGTGTGGACAAAGTGCAACGGTGACTACCCACTCCAGATGTACTGTGTGGCAACATGCCTGCGGGTATCACCCATGGCCATGTTTGACTGGGTCATGGACAATTGTGTGTGATGGGCATCGTGTACACATCCCTGTGGTGGCCCATGTGATATACACCCATACTAGTCTGAGGTGTCACAATCCCAAGGGCTATGCAGACAGTGTGGATGTCTGCTATGTCAGGCGTAGGTCATGTCATGGTGTGACAATGTTGCAGACAGAACACCACGTGCATGGGACATGTTATGTGCCATGTCACAACGTGTGCACACAATGCAGGGGCATAGGTCACATTGGTAACACCTGTGTGCTGGCCAGATCACAGCTCACTATGTGGTACTGTGTGCATACCGCAAATGGCATTCCGATGCATACTACATATGCAGCCATTGTAGAACACCTCCACCATTGTATGCATAGCTGACTGCACATATCACACCGATGGGTTATGTGGTGTCATGCCGGTGTATACTAACAGTTGTATCTACTGTACATGGGTGGCATGTGTGTCAGGTGGTGCAACCTGTATACCGTGACTGGAGCAGACCCAGGTATGCATGTCATACCTGGCCACATGGCGAATATCTATACACTGTAACATGCCTGTTACTAGCAACAGTCTCACCTGCGACGGACCCATGGCTGTGCGACAAGCCAGAGGTACCTCTATAGGGGCAACACAACAGTATACACATTATCCATTACTGTAGCCACAGTAAGCACTGTGCATGTCACATCATGTACCTGTGTGGTAGCATGTGTTATGCACATGTCTGCAAACAAAACATAGCATACTGTAGTATAGAGCTTGTGTGGCCATATACCTGGCATGTGTTGGTACATTATGTGGTGTACTGTGACACCCACACCTACGTCAGTTATCATACACACATGCAAGACTGACTTACCAGGCAGCTCCAGGCTCATTGGTTGGGAGACACCCACCTCCACGATGGCAGCGAGTGTTTCTGCATGATGTTCCCTGGGTGTCCCCAGACTGGCCAGGAGCTCCTCCGTGTGTGTGAGTGGGTGCTGGGTTGGTGGCCCACCACCTGTCCCACCTTGTTCTCTGGCGATTGCGGTGGCATGCTGTTTCGCGTGCTGTATTAGGTCTGTGCAGTGTCGGCGTATCTGCTGGTAGGTGCGGTTGTTGCCACCCACGTTGTTCACCCTCCTGCGCATATCCTGCCACAGGTCATCCCGCTGCTGTGCTTGCTGTGGAACATGGCTGAATAGCAGGTCATAGTTGTCATGGAGCAATGGTATGATTACATCATCCTCCTGGCGGCTGAAGGCTGGCAGCTGGGAACGTGGCATTATCTGTAAGACATAATGATGGTGACAGGTCACATTTACACTGATGTACTGGCATACCGCTGGACATACATTGCTATGACATGTACGACATCTGCACAGTAATCTCTGCAATGCATCATGGCACTGACACAGCTGACATGTTGCCATCACACCATTAAGCAGTGGGTATCATATCATATGTGTGTGTCAACTCATCGCACTGTACACACACCATGTTGATGGTAACCTGCTGTGGACATGTGTACCTGTCTGCACCTGTGTTCATACCAGTTGGCACGTGTCCCAATGTGCACACAGTTCTACTGTTCACCTGGATGCTGTGTATATGTCATTAGGCATCACGTATGCAGCCATTATGAACATCAGCGGTGGCACTGCACACATACACATGGACACCTGTACATGCATGTGTTGTGCCATGTACATCTACACAGCACTGTACGGGTGTTGGACAACCTGCCACGGCTCACCTGTATTGCACATGTGATACACATGGGACATTGTGTAACCATATGACATTAGCAGGGAAGGTCATGCATAGCATGTGCGCGCGCACGTTGTACACACCAACACACAGCACCTGTGATACCACAGGGTGCATCAGTGCCACATTACTGCTCTGGACGGTTGATAGTGCAAGTGCCATTTGTCCATCGCACCATGTATGACAGTTATAGCATGTGCAGCCTTGCTGGGCAGTGCTGCATGGTATGGCAGGGTATGTCACATACATGGCACAGGGATGTGTCCCACCTGGGGGGTACTGATATTGGCAGGGTGGCTGTCCATTCCATATGTCATTGCTATGTGTATATGGACATTACACATGTCTATCATCATGGTGTGGAAAATGGCCTTCTGCAAGGTAGGCAGCATGCTGCTTGGTGGGGGTGTGTATGGTGCATGCTGGTATCGCACATCCATGCATACACATTACCCTGACAGGTGCTATGTGCTGCGATATTGTTCAACACAGTGCTGTATGTGCCCACACACTGCTATCCCGTGCACATGGATGGTTGCCTGGCCTGACATGGGTACCACATATGTCTACATCCAGTGCCTGCTGCCACCCCCATGTCAGCTGGTGCACCACACAGAGCCATCCCTCCCACAGGGACCATGGTGTTGGGCACAGCATAGGTATCCATGTATGGGGACAGGGATGTTCACATAGCAGGGGCACTGATGGTATCATCCATCGGACCATACACGTATGACGCACACCTCACACACACAGCCCATTCAGTATGTTGTTCGCAACACTGACACAGCTATACTGCTAGGCCAGGGACATTCCCAGATGTACATGCACAGATGCGTGAACATCTGTCTGTGGCATGGGCTACAATAATGGTGGGGTTCAACACATAACGTGTTTGAGTGTGGCTGGCACAGAAGTTCTGTGCACATGTCTACACAGTAAGCCTGTTCTACAGTAGCCAGCGGTGATGTGCTGTGCACATGTCAATGCTGCACATTGTGTTGGTGTCTGTCTGTCCAAAGGCCAGTGGTGGGACACACAGGGGTATTAGTGAACATATATGCATGCCACCCTGTACTGCTGTACTGCTAGCCTCTCAGGTGCTAATGTGTCATGGACATGCACACCTTACCCGGACAGGTGGTAGTGGGTTGCCACCAGTACCCATCTCCTCTTGTGGGTTGCTATGATCCAACACCCTCTTTGTATTGTATGTTCAGGCTATGCACCTGTGTGTGGCATGTGGGCATGCAATGCACTACTGCACCTTTGCACCCATTGCACAACATGTCACACAGGTACACTGGCAGCCATACACTTCACAGCTTGATGACGGTACAACACGTGTTGTACACACGTAACACATATCCTGTGGGACATGGTCATATGTACAGGCATGTCCAACAGTCACGTGCCACTGCTACCCCTACATGACGGATATGCAGTACATGAGGCGGTACAGCAACTGTCACATGAAGTCGTGCAATGCCCCCCTACCTACATGGCATGGTACTGCCTGTGGGGGATATGCGTCTGCATCCATGCTGTGCCCATAGCTGACAGTTGTACATTGATATGTGCAACATACCTCATTTGGTGTTCTCATGGGTGCATGTTCAACATGGCTCCGCATTGTTTGTGTCTGTCACACAGTTATTGTTGTACATGGTTTACATGCCAGCCATGGCTTACTGTGTGTGATTCCATGTACTTCATTGGGATACCAGCATTATACATTATAACAGCGTATTCCAGCCATCACATAGCCTTCCTAGATGACACTGTTAGCCAGCCAGTAGGAGGTGTTCCGCCATCTGCACATAGGTCACACAGTATGAGGGTGGCTGACACCCATTCTGGGACAGGGTTCTGACAGCTGTGGATGGGTGTGATGCTGTCAACAACCATGACTGCACCTGATGGTCACATCTGGATGGGTAACATTCACAACACACACCTACCTTCACATAGTAACACATCATCTACAACAATGGACATTCCTGCCAGAACAATGTGTGCAGTATGTCTGTATGACCACTGCAGGCACCACTGGTGGCCCCCAGCATGGCAGCCAACAGCACCAGTGTATATCCCGTGGAACCATGGGTTACACCATTCACAACACACCTGTCTCAGATGACCCTGTTGTGGATCACAGTGCAGTTCCACACATCATGTTACACTAGGCATCATGCACTGATATGTTGCAGACATGTAAACAGCTGTGCAACTCAACATATGTACACATGACACATCACCTGGTGCAACATATCTGTCATACAACATGTTATTGTGACCGCCCTGTGATGGCATTACACAGGCTACCGGTACTGGGACATGTGATGGCTCACCAGTATATTCACCCTCTGGGTGTGTGTCTAGCCAAGTGTACAGTAGGCAGTGGTCTGAACACAGGGACACTGTACATTGACATACTCTGTCACTGCAACTGTTGCCTATGCTCATACTGTACTTATACAGGCATGTGGTATCTGACCACTATGACAGTCCTGGTCGACCACACTGCTGTGGCACACATGACCTGAGGACATCTGCCTGGGGTGTGGAGCACACATGTACATCTTCTCATGCTATACTGCCTCTGTGGTGGTGTCACATGACTGTCTCCAGCAGGGCTGTAACAGGCAGGCACGGCATGGGGTCATGTGGGACAATGCTTGCACCTTCCACTGTGCTGCACACAAGCAAGGCACACACACTAGTGCACCACTCACATTTATCTGCAGTGCCTGGGACCTGCCTCCATGCTCTGCACAGCACACCTGCAAGTACAGATTGTACACGGATCATACCTCCCAGGCACATACCTGGACTGCAACACACACAGGTGAGCGGATCCCACATCACACAGTGTTTTGCACACATACTGGATATTTGCCGAACACAATGCATCATAGGTGCTCCATGTTCAGATACCCATGTTTGTGACCTCTAGACACATTGTAACATGCAACAGAGCTTACATTGTACACCACAGGTTACATGCTGTCTGTGTTGTCATACTGTACATTGGGCCTCAGACAGCTGATACTGCCATGTGCTGACAGCAACCCAGACTTCCCTAGAATGGACACCCATGTACCCACACATGCTTGAGGCATGCACTCCACCTAGCTGGGTGACACATTACACAACACATACCATACCTACACTACCCTCAGCATGCACAATACCTCCATGTGTCTGGTGTGTTAAACCTGGGGTTATCCCCCATATGGTAGATGCACATATATGCTTCATGGCCCTGCTAGCCACACCCTGGACACACACCCATCGAAGCATACATGGAACATGTGTGCTACAGACAGTACTACTGACGCCTGCTGACAGGAGTTGTTAATGGCATGACACCCGGCCGATGGACAGTGTACATAACTATGCTGACACATACCACAGTGCACTTCCGTAGCATGTACGCAATGGTAGGGACCATGCTATTCCACACAGAGACATGGCGGTACTGACCTTTTCACAGACACCACGGTGGTGGTCATGTTCCATGCACATCTGCTGTATGGGCACATGTGCAGGCTGTTGCACGGTGGTGTATATTCACATGTGTGGGGTGCATCACTTGACAGCCATGGTGGGTCCTCGTGGTCCATCACTTGCTCCAAGGCTAGCTACCTACACATGACTGCCGCACATTGCAGTGTGGGTCCTCAGGCAGTGTGGTGGTATGTCTGTGTTGTTTGGCTACATCCACATTCGATGTCACGTACAACAGTCACCCAGGCATTGCAGACTGAGATAATGTTGGCAACATGCCCGGCAATGGTGTACTTACCAACAATACACACTCTCACTCACTACAGGGTTGCAATCCATACATGGACATCGTAGTGTCCCTGTGGATACATACATGGTACTGCCATGCACACGTTATGTCCTAAGACACTGTCCCAATGTCACCTTCCGAGCTGTTATGTCCCGCCAACCTGTTTGGTATGTGTCTCCACACCAGCCCACTGAATTCACTGCTAGCCTGTTGTCGGACATTGTGTACCTTGACCGTCACACTGCCGCATCTATCGCACTACACATGGGTGGCACTGCATTGCACGTGTAGGACTGCATTCGTACACCCATGACTGGACCATTCTGTATGGCACTGGGGCACATCCTCACAAACGTGCTTCACGCACTCATTGATGACCTCCATGCCTTTACTGGCACCCTTGTTGGGCTTCTGTGTGCCACAGCACGCCACATACACATGCTGGCCACCTATCATACCATTGCATGGGTGGTTGGTGTGGTACAGAGGGAAACAGATCATACATTGTCCTCACATTGCCCTTCAGCACCATTCCATGTTCTGGTATTGGCAACGTACACATCCACCTGCACATCATACCCTGTGTCTCAGGATGTTAGGCTATATGACGCCTGGACAGGACACACAGTGATGCAAGCATATCATGCTACCTACTACATGTCAGGTACATATGGCATTACACAGTCCTCAGTCATGGGGCCCCTCATGTGCACTATTTGCTTACATACACAACATGCTGTCACAGAGTACTGTCCATGCCTAGATATCCCACATCTACATACCTGGCACCATTATAGCTCCACCAGCTTATACTGATAACAACCATATGGGTGTCGGTGTGGCAGATACATCATGTGGGTGTCATGGCATCAGGATGCATGACACATGGTGCATGCACATCACCTTTGCATAACAACATTCATCCACTGAGTATCACATGGATACTGTCCCCGTACATGCATATCAAATTGTACATGGTTGCTGTACACACAAATGCCCCACATGGTGCTGTGGTTACCGTATTCCACTGTGGCATGGGTACACATCTACAGGGCCACACCTATCTGTACTGTGTGTGATGCTGGTACATAGGTAGCTATTGTACCTGTGGCATACACACATCTACACACGGGCAAGGTTACAATACCACATTCGTGGCGTACCTTACACAATGGCTACGACTTTACATGGCACAGCATTGTCATGCCATGATGTGTACCAGGCTCAGACAGTTTACATATGCGGCTGACAGACGGAAAACACATCTGTACACATCTGCCTGGGGTGTGGAGCACACATGTGCATCTTCTCATGCTATACTGCCTCTGTGGTGGTGTCACATGACTGTCTCCAGCAGGGCTGTAACAGGCAGGTAAACACGGCATGGGGTCATGTGGGACAATGCTTGCATCTTCCACTGTGCTGCACACAAGCAAGGCACACACACTAGTGCACCACTCACATTTATCTGCAGTGCCTGGGACCTGCCTCCATGCTCTGCACAGCACACCTGCAAGTACAGATTGTACACGGATCATACCTCCCAGGCACATACCTGGACTGCAACACACAGGTGAGGGGATCCCACATCACACAGTGTTTTGCACACATACTGGATATTTGCCGAACACAATGCATCATAGGTGCTCCATGTTCAGATACCCATGTTTGTGACCGCTAGACACATTGTAACACGCAACAGAGCTTACATTGTACACCACAGGTTACATGCTGTCTGTGTTGTCATACTGTACATTGGGCCACAGACAGCTGATACTGCCATGTGTTGACAGCAACCCAGACTTCCCTAGAATGGACACCCATGTACCCACACATGCTTGAGGCATGCACTCCACCTAGCTGGGTGACACATTACACAACACATACCATACCTACACTACCCTCAGCATGCACGATACCTCCATGTGTCTGGTGTGTTAAACCTGGGGTTATCCCCCATTTGGTAGATGAACATATATGCTTCATGGCCCTGCTAGCCACACCCTGGACACACACCCATCGCAGCATACATGGAACATGTGTTCTACAGACAGTACTACTGACGTCTGCTGACAGGAGTTGTTAATGCATGACACCCCGGCAGATGGACAGTGTATATAACTATGCTGACACATACCACAGTGCACTTTCGTAGCATGTACGCAATGGTAGAGACCATGCTATTCCACACAGAGACATGGCAGTACTGACCTTTTCACAGACACCACGGTGATGGTCATGTTCCATGCACATCTGCTGTATGGGCACATGTGCAAGCTGTTCCACGGTGGTGTATATTCACATGTGTGGGGTGCATCACTTGACAGCCATGGTGGGTCCTCATGGTCCATCACTTGCTCCAAGGCTAGCTACCTACACATGACTGCCGCACATTGCAGTGTGGGTCCTCAGGCAGTGTGGTGGTATGTCTGTGTTGTTTGGCTACATCCACATTCGATGTCACGTACAACAGTCACCCAGGCATTGCAGACTGAGATGATGTTGGCAACATGCCAGTCAATGGTGTACTTACCAACAATACACACTCTCACTCACTACAGGGTTGCAATCCATACATGGACATCGTAGTGTCCCTGTGGATACATACATGGTACTGCCATGCACACGTTATGTCCTAAGACACTGTCCCAATGTCACCTTCCGATCTCCCTAGCTGTTATGTCCCGCCAACCTGTTTGGTATGTGTTTCCACACCAGCCCACTGAATTCACTGCTAGCCTGTTGTCGGACATTGTGTACCTTGACCGTCACACTGCCGCATCTATCACACTACACATGGGTGGCACTGCATTGCACGTGTGGGACTGCATTCATACACCCATGTCTGGACCATTCTGTATGGCACTGGGGCACATCCTCACAAACGTGCTTCACGCACTCATTGATGACCTCCATGCCTTTACTGGCACCCTTGTTGGGCTTCTGTGTGCCACAGCACGCCACATACACATGCTGGCCACCTGTCATACCATTGCATGGGTGGTTGGTGTGGTACAGAGGGCAACAGATCAGACATTGTCCTCACATTGCCCTTCAGCACCATTCCACGTTCTGGTATTGGCAACGTACACATCCACCTGCACATCATACCCTGTGTCTCAGGATGCTAGGCTATATGACGCCTGGACAGGACACACAGTGATGAAAGCATATCATGCTACCTACTACATGTCAGGTACATATGGCATTACACAGTCCTCAGTCATGGGGCCCCTCATGTTCACTATTTGCTTACATACACAGCATGCTGTCACAGAGTACTGTCCATGCCTAGATATCCCACATCTGCATACCTGGCACCATTATAGCTCCACCAGCTTATACTGATAACAACCATATGGGTGTCGGTGTGGCAGATACATCATGTGGGTGTCATGGCATCAGGATGCATGACACATGGTGCATGCACATCACCTTTGCATAACAACATTCATCCACTGAGTATCACATGGATACTGTCCCATACATGCATATCAAATTGTACATGGTTGCTGTACACACAAATGCCCCACATGGTGCTGTGGTTACCGTATTCCACTGTGGCATGGGTACACATCTACAGGGCCACACCTATCTGTAGTGTGTGTGATGCTGGTACATAGGTAGCTATTGTACCTGTGGCATACACACATCTACACACGGGCAAGGTTACAATACCACATTCGTGGTGTACCTTCCACAACGGCTACGACTTTACATGGCACAGCATTGTCATGCCATGATGTGTACCAGGCTCAGACAGTTTACATATGCGGCTGACAGACGGAAAACACATCTGTACACATCTGCATACCACATACACAGGGGTGTCTTCTGCTCTGACATGGACCATGTCCTCCGCATTACTGATGCATGTAGTACTCATACATGGCAATTGCAGTGGGCAGTGTGAACGGACCACTCATGGATATGTGCACACATGCCACATTGCATGGGCTGGGCTTCTGTGTTACTTCCGCAGACACAACACACACCATGCTGTGGAACATAGGTCCTGTGCACATCCCACAGGGACACACAGTGGCACTATTCATGTGATAGCTCCCTTGCTGTTTGAGTGACACAGTCATGGTACCACCACAGCAGCAGTACTGTGTAGACATGCAGTTGACACCCACCTCTGCTGTTCACTGGACACTACCATGGGGAGGTGACACTACTGTGTACACTGCACATGTGTTTACACATGGACCTGCCGGACTTCATTGTTGCCCACATTGCACCTGCTACAGATCGTTTGGCCATGGTTACTTGGTGTTCCTTCCATTTCGGATGGCTATTATGCTACTACTCTGTCCCATATCTACAGGCCATATGTATCCTGTTATTGTACATACCAATAGGCAATAACTCCATTATGCATGATATGCCTGTGATACTGTGTATGATGTCTGTCATATCCACCATGACAGCTTTACATTACACATAGTTGACATAGTATCCCCTACTGCAAGGCATACGTGCACGGGCGCATTACGATGACATCGATGGTATATGCCCATACACATGTGTGCTGTGACAGTATACATACATGTCCTATCCCTGCTATGGCACTTCCTTGTTGGACATCCACTGCCAATATCGGCATGTGGTGTGGCATTGTTCTCTGTTATGCCCCCCTGTGGCAGCCCTTGTGTTATTCCGGCTGTGTACATGATGTCCCACTGCTGTGCACACAGTGTCCACAGTCGTTGGTATGCTCAGCAGGATAGCACTACATAACCACCTTTCACCACTCTCTGCATTATGGACAAGTATCATTACTTACAAACACCATTCACATACAGTACAGCTTCGTCATACACATCATGCGTTACACACCCGTACATATCGTGGGTTCTACATACCTTGTCAGTGTTTCGTTCCGTTTTTCGTTCTGTGTATCGGTATTCCTATTTGTTACTCTTTCCGTTGTACACTACTGGTTCGGTATGAGCATATGGTTTGAATATCCTGGGAGTCATCCTTATATCCGTCGATACCTGCAACATGTGGGTTCATCACACCAATTGTTGTTCCTCAGTGTGTACTTGTGCGCATATCACCTGTGCATCTACTCCATTCGTACATTACGCGTCGTAACTAGGGTATGGTTGCATTCCTCACCTGGGCGTTGGCTATTTGCTCTACCTTCGTGGAGATGGTCTGTATTGTGTTATGTTATGCGTAACTGCAGCCGCCATGTGTGGCGACAGGTACATTTCGCAGTGGTGTTAGCCATGGATTGTGTGTGTTGGGTATGGTATTATGTTCAACATGTGGGTGTCCCTGTCCTGACGGCGTCTGTTGATGGTGTTTTGCATTCGGATGTGTAACATAGCTGTTGGATTCCTTTAAACAACGGATGCAAGTATGCATCCGCTGTTGATAGTGTTTCCCACGCGAGATGTTGCAGTTATGCCGCTGTCATTGACTGCCTGTATGTTTGTGCTGCTATTACGGCTTGTATCCCTTTGATATGTGCGATGGGGAATATCGGAGGTTGTAGGTGACGGATACGGGTTGTGGGCCTTGCATCTCTACATACACGGTATGCTTGTCTGTGTGCTCCATCCCTGCCTGGGGAGTTGACAGTTCATTGTCTGTTGTTCTGGGAGTGTACGTTGTGTTGTTGTCATGTAGTGTTGGTATCGCCTGCGTGTGTGCTTCATGCATGTATTCCTCCGTCACATCGGTGATATATCTGCGGTTGTTTGTACATGACGACTATCCCTTGTCATTCTGTCCCAGATATTTACAGTCATTGTGGTCCTGTACTTGGGATGGCCTGTTTGCCAGTGGTTGCCACCTATTCAGGTGGCGATTGCTTGTTTGACACTTGTAGAACACACAGCGGTGTTTACGGGCCGATACGTGGCCATGGTCAGTACCGGGGTAGCACATGCGTATTTCCGCGGTACATACCTATTGCTGTGTGACTTTGCCGACGTATCGTTTTGCAATTAGCATATCGGTGTCATACATACGGTCATGATTAGTACATACGTCCTTTCCATTTCATGTGGGGTATATTCCTGTGGTACATTCTGGGACATTTTCACTTTGCATCATTATACGTCACCACACGCCTAGCCAGGGTGGGGCTCTCAGTACTACTTTGGGACTACTGGTGTACATATGCCTGTGGCTAGTGTACTGTATGCCTACACATGTTATTCCACTCCGCCTCTAACATGGCACCAACATACACATTTTACAGAGGCACACACATTGCACTCGCACAGCGAAACACACGGCACCCTCACCGCACACATACACATACTGCAGCAGTCACAGGGACGGTTGCACACAGTACCTGCGTGGGCCGCATCACCGGCGGCAGTGTCTACCTCCCCCCTCATATCATCATAGTATTACCCGCGCATGTACTGTTACTGTACTGTGGCCTGGCGATCATTCCGACTCGCGGTTATGCATTTCGGTATGTTGACCTTTCCATGGGTGGCGGTTTCCTCTTCTGTTAAACCTCCCGGATGCTCAGGTTGTCTTTCACTATGTATACTATGTACAGATATCGCATGTTACTTCTCTGTCACCTTACATCCTTCTGATTCCCTGTCTTACCTGTTGTACTTATATGTATATGTGTACATATATTTCTATATATGTAATTATATCTATCTACATATCTGTATATGCACATATCTACATGTCTATATGTATACACCTTGCGGCGAACGTGGCAGCATGCAGCAACGCCGTCTGCTGTAGGACCCGCGTATGGTTCAGGTGTTGGCGTTCCATGCTCCGCTGGCTGTTGGGTGTACAGTGTTTGGGTGCTGCCTATGTTGGAGTCACACATGGGGCCACCCATACGGTACACTTACGGGTGGCCATGTTTGTGTGCCGTCCATTTCACTGTGTGTGCAGGTAGGGAGGTGTCAGTCCATGGGGCCTACGCTGTCAGAGTATGTGCTATATGTTCCCTCTTTGCCAGGGCATAGGCATATTGGGTACGCCTCCGTCTGCCTACTGGAGCTGGCACAGTGTGTTCATGGTCCTGAACCCTCTGTGCCTGGACTGGCCTTGGCAGTTGTGGTGGGCTTTGTGGCCCTTCACCATTATGTCCCTGCAGCAGCTGCTTCCGCAGGATCATATTATGTAGCATGGCACATACTATGAATATGTGGGCACATGTGCCTGGAGAGTACTGCACGGCTCCACCGGATGTATCCAAGCACCGGAACTGTGATTTCGGCATCCCAAACACACGCTCTATGATTATTCTGGTTTGTGCGTGTGCCTCATTATGGCGTTCTTGCATGTGTGTGTGTGCATTTCTGATGGGAGTCATCATCCACGGCTCCAGTGCATAGCCAGCATCCCCCACAATGTGGCCTTGTGGGATGCCCCCCCTGGTGAATACCTGGTACAGCTGTGAGGCATGCCAGATATGGGAGTCGTGGTAGCTTCCAGGGCTGCCAGCACACACATCCATAATAATGCCCTGCGCATTGCACACGACCTGGCAATTGATGGAGGGGAATCCCTTGCGGTTTATGTAGCGTCTACCCTGCTCCCCAGGTGGTGACTTGATTTGTATGTGCGTACAGTCTATCGCACCCAGTACCTCCGGGTATTGTGCCACACGGTGGAAGTGGCACATATTGCTAGCCAACTCCTCCTGAGATCTGGGGAAGTATATATGCTCATTGACATGTGGTAACATGGCATCCAGAAACTGGTGTAGTACCCTGGATGCTGATGCCTGTGAGATGCCCATTATATCCCCAGTTGGCCTTTGAAAGGTACCTGTGGCCAGTATTCGCAAGCTTACACATACCTTTGTGTCCACTGGGATGGGCTCCCGTCTGTTGTTTCTTGTTCTCAGGCGTGGCCGGCACAGCTCCACTATTTGCTGTAACGTGTCCCTATCCACCCTGTAACGCTCTACTATCTCCAGGTCTTGTAGCCCCTGGTAGGTTACCCTTGGTCTGAACACTCTCCTTCTCCTCTGAGGCCTACGGTAGTTGTCGGCACCCTCCTCCGCAACTCCGTCTGTCTCTAACACATGGTGATGGATCACGGCCACGGCGGCACCCAACATGTACATTTTAAAAGTTCCCCGTGTGTTTACACCTATGGTGCGGCGTCTGGGAATACACGGCTGTGTGTTGTGTGCATTCACACTTTATACTGTTGTGCTGTACACCCGGTGATGTCATAGGGTGTGTCTGTGCGGCCGTATCTGGGGATTTTCTTCCGTGTTTTACCGTTGGCACTGCAACGCTGTTGCCTTTGGTGTTGCATTACTCTTGCCTGCAATGGATTAGCTTTCGACCTTACCTTACTGTTTCTGCACGTTGCACCTACTATTTCCTGGCATGCATCCTGCAGAGCCCTGTCATGTGTAGTTTCTGGGACATGGCATATCGTGCGTTTTGTGTGCCGCCACCGTTATGCTGCCTGTCTACTTGGCTCTGCTGTGTCAGGTCTTCACTCTTTGCAATCTGCTACCTCTCCTACTTTCTTTGCATTCATATGCCTCCCCTATCCCGTTTTGCAGGTTTCTGCATGCAGAGTTGTCAGCTCCCGCCGACTGGCCTTCGTGGGTTGATTACTGTTGATTGCTCATTACTACTCCAATTACACTGCTTCCGCATTTCCTCATATTCTCAACATCACCTTCCTGTATCCGATGTTATTTGCGGGGCGAGCATCACATGACTGGGTTAAGGGAACATAGTCATCCTCGTGCACATGCACCTCTGCGCGCATTGTGTGCTCTCAGCTCAACTATTTCCCCACACGCCGGTCCTGCAGCTGTGATGTGCAATGTACAGCCCAGGTTTGCTGAGCTCCAATGTGCTTCCTCCTACAGTGGCACACCCCTCTGCAGGTGACATGTATTCCTCTGAGCCACTCGGTGTATTACCGCTGCGCCGTTTGGTACAGCCTTACACCAGCGGGGGTTTTGCGATTCAGTATTATCTGCCTCATTTGCATGGCATTGACTACTAATTCATAGTTACCACGCCGAACACTGCCGCAACTCCTTGGCAACCCTTGCACCGTGGATGTGGCTTTCCATGCATACCATGGTGTATTGTGGCTGTGAAGCTGATGTGTATTACACTGCTGTTTTATGACATTGTCATATTATTTCATTGTTTAGCACCTTTCGCAGACATGTCCTGGGGTTCTGCTGTGAGTTTCTGTGGACATACCATTTATGTTATTATTTACATGTTGTGCATGTTTTCTTTTGACATTCTCTGTGTCTTTCGCCATTGGCATATGGCAACAGTGTGATACCTGACGTTGACAGCCTTCTGTTACTCCTATGTTATGTTTGGGTAAATGTAAACCGTTTTTTTTGGTTTACATTGCCGTGCCCTTATGCTACGCCTGCGCCACTTCGTAGATCGCTATATGCCTTCATTTGCATGGTGCAACACTGCACATAGGGTGTTTAGCATACCTACGCCAGAGGCGGCGCAGATCCGGCACACGCCAGTAGTGCACGTGGGATTGGATCGTACCTGAATCGCTCGGCGGCCATATTTGGCATTGTAACGCCTACGCTATGCGTCCGCCTGGCACAGCGTTCATGAATCCCGGGGAGAGTCTATACTGAGAAGCTTCTGTATTGTCTAATTACTACCTCTGACATTATGAAGGCATTCAATTGTTTTATGATTTCCAGCATCTGCCAAAGATCTGAGGTCTATGTATTTTCACAGTTAGATGCTAAATACTGCCAGCTTCCAGCAGTGGGGATTTCACCTGGGATAGAGTCAAATGACAAGAAATTATGTAATTCTGAAAGCTATGCCAGCAGTAATATTTGAGATATTAATTTGAGAACTCTCTGAGAGAGGCGGTGCATTCTGTATTCTGTCTTGAAACTCGCAATAACAAGAACCATCCACCACATCTGTCTTGCTCTGAGAAAGTAAGTTTTTAGGCAACAGTGTAATTTTCTTAGATATAGTCAGGAATGTAGCAAAGCTTAGTTTAGATATATTTCTTTATTTATTTCAGAGTGTCCTGCAATGCTCTTTTAAATATTTCCTGTGATTTTGTACTCTGATGTCACTGTGAATATATACTGAGTATTTTCTTGTTCTTTTATTATTTTTATTAAATATATTTAAACCTTTCATTGTGGCTGATCTGTCTAGAGATATTTAAGTTGTGAGAATACTTTCATATTTATTTGGTGACACTGCGTGTGCCACTCCTAATAGTCTTGCTCTTGGTTAAACTGCCATTTGTATTAATATTAACATAACTCAGTAAGATTGGACACCCTTTGTTAAGGGCCTTAAAGTAGCTAATAAGGAGTTGGCTGGTGACAGTAATAACTACCTTATAGTCTGGACAAAAAGGGGGCATAGCTAGCAAACCTGTGCCAGCCTTTGCCAGGGGTGTGTGTGAGTGTGTGTGTGTGTATGTGTGTGTGTGTGTGTGTGTGTGTGTGTGTGTGTGTGTGTGTGTGTGTGTGTGTGTGTGTGTGTAAATTAAACCTCAAAGAGTGCTTGCATCAGCTACTTAAGCAGGGACACGAAGCACTGCTTGGCCAGAGAGGGTCCTGGAGGTCTTGGATTGGCCATTCAGCTGAGATCTCAACTCTATAGCTGTGCCAGTGGGGAGTCTTACTGGGGATCTGGAGAAAGAGGGAAAAAACAGCCTCAGACTCACTGTGGTGTCTGTGTGCTCTTACAGGAAATTTTACTTAATGCAGAGAGCTGCATCTGGAAATACTCTGTATGCACCTGTCATCCTCCCAATGAATGCCTCCCATTGGTGCCAGTGGTGATTATTGAGGCTCCTTGATTATTGGTCCATTGGACAGTCATCACACCTTGCATGTGGCATGGTTTTGGAATTATTAATGCAAATATGAACAAGGTAACTGTAGAAACACCTAAAGGCACACTTGGCTATAATGAGCTAATTGGTCAGTTGTTTCCTGGATCATCTTTTTCTAGTCTGCTTGGTACTTTGTATCTGTTATTCCTAGTATAGTTGCTATTTGACAGACCCTCAGATACTTACTCATTTCTGGAATGCATAGGCCTCTTCTTTTGATAGTTTAACCACTTCCCATATCACTCTATCACTCTTTCTTTCCCTCTCCCCCAAAGGAACTGTTTTGCCATTTGTCTCTCCCTCCTAAGAAAAGTATTTTTTGGGCTTTTCCAGAACACCTGTCCCGAGTATACAAACTGTGGCAAAATGTATCTCTGCACTATCAGCATAAGCTGTTCCATATCTAATTTTATGCATTTCCAGCTAACTATTTGCTTCTTAATTTTACTGAATGCCTTCTAATGAGTTATCTCTAGTGATTCTGCTACTGTTTTTCTCAGCCATATACACAGGTGTTTGATTTTATCCTTCCAACTTCCATGTGGGCCTTCCCTACATTTCTGTTCTTGATCCATAGTAATTGCCATAGCCTATATATTCACTTGAGTTATCTTACATCCCATTATTTTGCCAACACTATCTATAATTTCCCAAAGTTTACATAGGTCCCTAACCACGTCATTCATTGTGATGTCATCCACATAAAAGCAATCTTCCTTTGTCTTTCCCTCCATTGATATCCTATTATCCCTTCCCTCTCGATCTGACTTGCTAGCAGTTATAAATATATTGAAAATAGCAGCGGAGAGAAAGGGCAGCCCTGCCTTGTCCCTCTCTCCAGTTCAAACTCCTCTGCCTTTCTAGCTTGCACTTTCAGTCTTGCTCTTCCCCATTTATGCATTCTTTTCAAGCATATACATCCATATTTCTGGGAAATCCCCACCTCCTCGTGGTTTAGCACAAGTAACCCCCTCATTCTCTATCAACGGCTTTCACTGTGTCCAGTGATAGGATAGTGAGCTTCCTGCTTTGCTGTGCATCTTTTGCTATCACCAATGTCTTTATACAACTGTATGCTGCCCTCCCAACCTGTCTTAACTACATGTATTATCTCTGGTATGCTCTTTGCTATCCTTATCACCAGTCATGGTTTAATACTGAGACTGGTTTGAAGGAGGAGGGGGACAATGGAGCTTTTCCTTCTATATGTATTACTGTTAACATAGCCTCTTCTCATGATTTGGTTGGGGTATCCCCTTTCAATATCCCAGAGTGCAAATATTTTCTCACCTCCCCTCCAAGTTCCCATACATCCATTAGGATACCATCTGTTCTCAAGAATTTCCCCTCCTTCATTTTCTTTACTGTTCCACTAATTTCCTCTCTGGTTATCTTTCCTGCTAGTCCATTCTTCTCTGTTCTGCTAGAGCAGACAGCTTAGTACTACCCCACCTTATAATCCCTCCCTTATCTTCCTCCTCCGCCTCCTCTACATCTTTTTATATAGTTTTGTATGATATTTCCAAACCTCCTCTAGGATGTGGTCTAAAGTGTTTCTCTCTTCTCCTGTTTCTTGCATTTCATGTTTAAGCCTAATGCTTTTGTTGACTGATGTGCATTACCAAAATACAGATTGTCTAGCCCTGCTCTCTTCTTTATTATCCTTTCATCTTCCCATCCCTGCAGTGGTCTCCTCCATTTTTTTCCCTGTCCTTCTCCCTATCTGACAAATACTTTTTCTATTTTGAACTTTCTTGACAAATCTTTCATTGTTGTCTATATTCTCCATATATTTCTCACTTTCCCACCATTATTTTTTGCATTCAGTTGTTGTCTTGTCCTAATCCTCCTTCTTACCTTCTTCACTTTCTCCCAGTAAAGCACCTACCTGTTTCGTCAGCCACTCCCTTTATTCCATGCAATAACCTGGGAATTGCTGTTACACTTGCAGCTTTACTTCATTTTGTGGATTGATTTTTATACTGACTAGTGCATGATCTGAAATCATAAGGGGGTTGCATTTTACTTCCTCTACTTTGTGCCTGCCTTTATGTGTATGCAGCCCTGGTTTGTTCTTGACCAGGCTTTATGTCTGGCTGAATAGAAGATAGATCCTCTATCATCCTCCCTTTGTCCTCCTATCTTTCAAGCATCTACCCATCCCACTTCCTTCAGATGCCATCTAAAAATCTTCATTCTTTCTCTGCTGTAGTCCTTTGGGGCCTTTTTCCATACCTGCTTACTAGATTCCACTCTCCTATTACTCGAATGCTGCTCTTTGGTGGGAGATATACTGAAGTCATTGTTATTTTCTCTCCTTCAGTTCTCCCCTTTAATCACACAAACACTCTCTTAGTGTCTTCCAATTTCACACAAACCTCCAGACATACTCTTCTGCACTTATAATGCTGTTACCCTTCGTATTTTATTACCACAGGTGGCACATGGTGCTAGAGTGCATCACAGTTTATACAACTGCTTAATCTCCTCATTTTTGAGATGTGCTTCTTGTAATCTTATTTTCTGACATCTTTCCATTTTATTATTTAAACACTTTTTGCTTTATCTACCAGGTGGTTTACATTCCATGTTACTATTTTCTGTATGATTTTCATTTCTCTCTTTCCCAAACTTCTGCCCTTGTCAGTTATTATGATTTCTTGTGTCCATCCTGCCTTTCCTTTTCCCTGGCTTCTGACTTTAATTTGACCTTGTTTTCCTCTCTGGAGTTGTTTTTCATGATTCTTCTTGTAAATCTTTATCATAACCTGTATCTTTTTCATTTAGCTAATGTCACCATCACTTTCAGCTACTATGTTCTCTCCACCCCTTAAGTCCACCCTTCCATGTTTCACTCTGTATACATATTTACACAAATTACTTCCTCCATTAGAGTCATGTTGACTCTTTTCTCTTCAGTAGCTCTGCCCCACCCTAAGGTATAGCAGTTGCTGTGCCTGCAGATAGGATTTTAACATAGCACTCCTTAAACCTTTCTCTATTATTTCTATTTTCTTAGTGCCGTGCTTATCTCTCAAACAGAGATTTTCATTTCCCCTTACCATTATTTTCTGGATTTGTTACCTTTTCTATCTTTTTAAACATGACTTCCCTTTTGCTTTCTTTTTCTTTTTCCCCTCGGTGTTCACTGTTCTGCTACTGCATTTCCAAAGGTCCAATTCATCTCCTTTCTCCTTTCCCTGTCCTCTTTTACACTTGGTGTTTGTGTGTTCCCTGCCACTATTAGCTCTTACATGGTGGACTGGAGGAGTGTGTTCCCTGTCCCTTTTAGGTATTACATAGTAGATAGGAGGAGTGTGTTCCCTGTCCCTATTAGGTCTTACATGGTGGACCGGAGGTGTGTGTTCCCTTTTCCTATTAGGTATTACATGGTGGACAGGAGGAGTGTGTTCCCTGTCCCTATTGGGTATTACATAGTAGACAGGAGGAGTGTGTTCCTGTCCCTATTAGGTCTTACATGGTGGACTGGAGGAGTGTGTTCCCTGTCCCTTTTAGGTATTACATAGTAGACAGGAGGAGTGCATTCCCTGTCCCTATTAGGTCTTACATGGTGGACCAGAGGAGTGTGTTCCCTTTCCCTATTAGGTATTACATAGTGGACAGGAGGAGTGTGTTCCCTGTCCCTATTAGGTCTTACATGGTGGACAGGAAGAGTGTGTTCCCTGTCCCTATTAGGTCTTACATGGTGGACCAGAGGACTGCGTTCCCTTTCCCTATTAGGTATTACATAGTGGACAGGAGGAGTGTGTTCCCTGTCCCTATTAGGTCTTACATGGTGAACAGGAGGAGTGTGTTCCCTGTCCCTATTAGGTCTTACATGGTGGACCGGAGGAGTGTATTCCCTTTTCCTATTAGGTATTACATGGTGGACAGGAGGAGTGTCTTCCCTGTCCCTATTAGGTATTACATAGTAGACAGGAGTGTGTTCCTGTCCCTATTAGGTCTTACATGGTGGACTGGAGGAGTGTGTTCCCCTGTCCCTTTTAGGTATTACATAGTAGACAGGAGGAGTGTGTTCCCTGTCCCTATTAGGTCTTACATGGTGGACAGGAAGAGTGTGTCTCATGTCCCTATTTCTTACATAGTGGACAGGAGGAGTGTGTTCCCTGTCCCTATTATGTCTTGCATGGTGGACAGGAGGAGTGTATCCCCTGTCCCTAATTCTTACATAGTGGACAGGAGAAGTGTGTCCCTGTCCCTATTAAGGCTTATATGGTGGACAGGAGGAGCATGCTTTCTGTCCTTATTAGGTCTTACATAGTAGACAGGAGGAGTATGTTCCCTGTCCCTATTAGATCTTACATAATAATTCACTACTTCACCATCTTTTATCCTTTGTCACACTCTTATCTTATGGGCTTTTGAATCTGAGTTTTCTCTATTCAAACTTTATCTTTATTTACTTCCCCTATAAGTTTTTCACTTCTCATTTTGTTTTAGGAATATTGACGCTTGCTACACCACTCTACATCTGTCATGACTCCCATTACTGCTTCTCTGTTATTTGTTCCTTCTATGATGCAATTTTCCTTAGCTCTCCCAAGTTCTTTAATTCTGAATAAACAAACCAACTCTGTATTTGTTCTTTGTTATTTTCCCCCTCGGCTTACATTGCTTTGCTTTTGTCTTGCCTTAAATGCTTCTTCTCCACCCCCCTTGTCACACCTGATACCTTTGTGTATGAAAATAAGTACCCTGCTACACTCAATAGTCAGCATAAATGTGTACACTCTAGTTGCGAGGTCATCTTGGAGATCCTGTCCCCTCCTCATCTTCATTCTTTTTATAATCTTCCTTTCCCTACCACCTTGTCTTTTGCTGCCTTCCTTTTCATGTTAGGTGGTAATATACCATCTTTGGCTGAGCGTTACCATTAATCGTTTCCCCCTTTCATTCATTCAAGACCCACTTTCAATTTAGTTCAAGCATATTGGCACTCACAGGGCTACTGCTCTTCAGTGGAAAGATATACTGATACAACAGTAGCTTGTAATAACTTTCCTTTTTCTTACCTCGCTTGCTTCACTTATTAATGCCATCTCCCTCACCAGTCCAAACAAATTGATAATAATGCAGTCCATATAAATGTCTCTTTCCACAGTATTCCTGTACTTCTTGTGAGATTCTAAACTAAACTACTCATCTTCCAACCCACCAAACATACTTAGAACAACTCTCACTTTAACATCACAGCAAAAGGCAACACCACTATATACCCAACTGAACACACCAAATTGCTAGGAGTGGAAATAGACAATAAACTAAAATTTGACATTCCCATATCCTTGACCATAAAAAAGTCCACAAAAAACTAGGAGCATTAAACAGAAATAAGCAACTTCTCACCAAAGCAGCAAAGATTTCAATAGCAAATTCCCACCTTATATCCACCCTACTTTATGTCTCTCCAGTATATGCCAACCTAAGGCAATGCAATCTAAACAAGCTAGAGACCTGCTACAACAAAATCACCAAATTCGCCACAGGGGCATCCTACTGTAGTCACCACTGCCTCTCACTTGCTGAACTGGGCTGGCTTGAACTCCTTTACCTCCTTCAATGGCATCAACTCTCACTTGCCCACAAACTAGTAAACCATCCACTAAATGTCCCATCCCTCCAGAATCTGTTTCAACCCTATCGCACCATCAGACCACTAAGATCCAGCAACAAAAATCACTTGCAGATCACTAAAGCCAATAACTCTGCTGGTGAAGCACTGTTCTCTTGCACCATAGCCAAATTATGGAACTCCCACCCACCCACAATTACCTCCATACCATCATGCACCCACTTCAAAACTTTCCTAAAAGCGCACCTAAAAGCATGCTGTCTATGCCCTTGCAATTCCCACTCTAATATCACCCACCCCATCCAACCACTACCTTTCTTTCCACTCCACTAACTACCTTGATTATAGCAAGCTCAGATGCTCATAAGCCTAGTACTTATTATACAGCAGGAACTTGTTATTGTAACATTTGTTAAAGTCAGTTATGTACTTCACAGATAAAGATTCTAGTTGTCTACTGATGTACTATGTTCTTCATCTGTAAATATGTTGTAAGTAATCGTTATGTAAATTGTTAATCGCTAATTATACCATGACCCCCCCAAAACGTGCACGCTGATTGGCCAGCGTGCACATTGTAAGTCAAGTTATACTAATGGAAAAAGGTCTGGTCGCCCGGACTTTTTTCCATTAGTATAACTCTGCTTTTAAAACACTGTCTCGCTATGTTAAATGGGTTTAACATAGCGAGACAGCTTTAAAATAAGCAACGGAGATCTCTGTTGCTTATTTTAAAGCTGTCTCGCTATGATAAACCCATTTAACATAGCAAGACAGGTTTTTAAAAAGCAACGGAGAAAGCAAGATCTCCGTTTTTTACTGTTTCGCTATGTTAGATGGGTTTAACATAGCGAGACAGTTTAAAATAAGCAACGGACATCTCCGTTGCTTATTTTAAACTGTCTCGCTATGTTAAACCCATTTAACATAGCGAAAATAGTAAAAAGCAACGGAGATCTTGCTTTCTCCGTTTTTGCCCACAGCTCTGATGTACTGCGCAGGCGCGCAGTACATCAGAACTGCCGCGGATGCCAGACATCTGTGGAAGGGCAGTAAACAGGCATTATACTATGCCATTATTTAAGAAATGTAATAGTTTCTTTTCTTAAATAATGTCATGGTATAATAGCAATAACCCACTTCTGGGTGTGGGTAATGCTGTATTTACCCAAGGTTGGCTTTGTTTGGTCCCTCAGGCTTCGCCCTCGGGACCAAACCACACCAACCGTGGGTAAATCCAGCATTACCCACACCCAGGCGTGGGTTATTGCTATAGTAATCCAATGTAACTACTGTCTGTTTATTTTAACTGTGGAGCTTTTCTCCCCGGGCCTCTGCTGAAAATGGACCTATGTCCAGTCGGACACTCTTGTTCAACAAATATAAATAAATAAATAAAAATTCAGTTTTCTTATCGAGATTACTTATTGACCGTTTCATTGCTCCTGTGTCTCTCCAGTTCTGTTGAGTGTGCCAGTTAATGAGACCTTCACAGACCCACCTCTTTTCCCTCATTTTCCCCTCCACATGTTATACCACAGCTTTCAGTTTATCAGTTCAAAGTTATTGTATATCATTATGACATCTCATACAAATGGTCTTTTCAGACCTTTATTTACTGCATCTCAGGGCCTAGCTGGGATTGCATGTTATCTTTCCATTTCTTTTTCTACCTCCTTCTCCACTCTTCTTTTTACCTCCTGCATTATGTCTTTCTTTCAGCTGCTGTTTCCTTTGAAAAAATGGGAAAAAACCTTTACCACCATTTAGTACTTTTTCCTGTTTTGCTTTTGCTTCTTTGCCATGCCCTGCCATTTTCCTTCTGTCCCTTCTTCCCTGTGGTTCACTGGTTTCTGCAACCTTGTCATTGCTGCATATGGTTTTATTAAAGAACAAGTCTGTCTGCTGAGAAAGATTCTTAGGCTCACTGGATACAACAGTTGCAACCTTATCCCTCTTGTTTTTCAAATTCTTATGACAGACGTAAATGATCCTTTCCTTTTCCTTGTGGCAGAGGAGGAATCCTGATGTATGAACACTCTGTGATCACAGATTGAAAGCCTTTTGACTGTCTACCAAACTTCAGTGAATGTCCACTCTTTAAGATCATAAGTTAGCGATCTAAAAAAAATGGTCTCACCTTCTCCTTCCCATCCCTTTCAGGTCATCAAACTGTGTGATAAGCCCTTTCAAATTTTATCTTATCTTTCAGTATATTTGTGTATTTATGCCATAACTGTCCAACTGCCTTCTTACTATCCAGCCCGTGTAGCATTTCTGGTATTCTCACTATTTTGATATTTATTCTGTACCCAGTTTACAAAGTTCATTAGTTTTGCTTCATTCTAGCTCAACCTTGCTTCAGCTGCCTCCTGACTTATTTTCAGCTACACATTTTCATCTGTAAGACATTGAATGACCACTGCATGTCCATTCAGTACCTTCTAGGATCATAGGATCATAGGCGATTACTAGGCTATCAACTTGGATGTCATTTCAAGGCTAACTCTTTCATCCCAATATAATACCACAGAAATGCCAGTTAATACCCAATATTGCATTTAGTAATGACTGCCCATGTCCAGGAGGCTTGTGGGCACTATCCCTGGTAAGAATTTACATTACCCCATCCACTCATCCAGGTTCCTCTTGACCAGTGTCATAGATGTGCTCTGTTTCATATGAATTGGTAGCCTATTCCAAAGATACAGCAGTTTCTGGGAGACAAATCTGTCCCTCCAGCATGGTATATTTAAGTTGCAGGTCATATTTAGGTCCCTGGACTGGGTAGCTCTAGCCCCATTTGATTTACAGATATGCAGCAAGTTCATTAGGTTTGGGTCTGAGATTGCTCTGTAAGCAAGGCATAAATTTCCCCTAAAAAGTCTGTATGGTACAGAGTATAGTGACAGGGACTTTAGTCTGTCTGTGCAAGGTACATGCTGGAGTCCCTTGATCTTCTTTGTTAGAAACCTATGAGGTCTCTCCAGTTGCTGCAGGTGCTTTGTACATTATGTGCCAAATGGGGCATTATACTCAATTATTGACCATATTAGTGTTGAGTATAGAGGGATTATAATCTCTTTTTCTCATGATGCCTTTACTAATCAAGTGTGCTATGAAGAAACTTTTCCTTACTGCAGGAGACACATGGTGGCTGAAGTTAAGGTCGCAGTCAACTTGTGAACCCAGGCCCCTTACAATTTCATGGGTACTTAGGATATTGTTGTTGATTTGATAGTGTGTGGGGAAATTGTTTGTGCCGAAGGGAATGATAATGCATTTCTTTGCATTCATTTTGACACTGTGACTAAGGCACCAGTCATTGGTACACGTAAGACCCTCCTGGAGTATACTGACATAATTTGGGGATTCAATAACTGCACCCGTTTGCAGTCATCTGCAAACTTTGTTAGCCACAACCCTTTAGTTTTGACCTGAATTTATTTTAGTTCTAGGTTTAGATCTACTTCATCCAGTTGTTTCTCTTGATTGCTCATTGTATCTTGCAATATTTGCTTCATTGTTTAATTCCATGCTGGATTGTAATTAATTTCACTGGCTGTTCATGGGAACAATATTTGTCTGCCATCTGTTTCTTCTCACTCTGCTAATTATTTTTTTTAATTGTTGTTTTTCTTATTATTTCCAGACATTCAACTTCTTTCACTCACAACATTTTTGTATAAAATTCATCTATTAAACTTTAATGTGCCTAAATACCCTTTTGAGTTCACTTTTTACTCTGAATGAGGAGTGACACTTTCCATTTACTGTTCACTGAACTGCCATACATGAAGTCAAGAAATGAATAATTCTAACGTTTGGCAAGCATGACTCCCATTATAACTACCACACTGACAACACTCCCCTGAAAACTGATCCCATAGATATAGATATGGAAACCTGTGATGACAATGAACTGTCCTTTGATCACCATGTATTCACTATTGTAAGGAAGTCATATTGCATTGCACTTGTAGTTCATAGAGCAGATGAAGCAACATGCACTACAAAGAATTATGATATGGTCTCTCTAACTATAACCCTTATCATGTATTGTCTTCTCTCTCCAGCTTTGCTCTAGAAACTAGTTTCTAACTCCTTGCACATTGCCTGCTTGAAAGGCTTGAATCTTATATGTAACATCAACAAAACCTGCTGGAGAGACAGGTTTGTCTCCCAGAGGCTGCGCCGTTTCTGGAATAGACTTCCCATACACGTCAAATATAGTACCTCACTGACCCTTTTCAAGTGCAGCCTTGATGAGTGGATGGGAAACCACAAATTTGCCCCAGGGGTTCCACCTGTGTCCCTCACTGACAGGGGTGACAAGTGGTGACTGAGGTTTCTTTTTGGGATAAACTCCTGGATAGGCTTGTAAGGGCCCCAGAGCCATTAGCCTAGAAACCTCCTATGATCTTATGTCTCAGACACATAATGAATTGTTTATGATCTGAAACCAAATCATAATCCTCCCTGTTGTATATGATGAAATGTTATATAACTTTTATAATCTGTCTACATTTTTTAAATATTTGTTTTCCCAGGTGTCCACTAAAACTGTATTTAGCCAGTTGTATAACCCATAAACAAACAAACAAATAAGTGAAAAGCATTCATGGGCATCATCTGGCTCTGTTGGATTCTTAACTGAGGAACAGCCTGTTCTTGCCAGGTCAAGCATGAGGGGAAAGAGCAAGAGGGGAAGATTGACTATTTAAACTAATCTTTACTGGCTCATTTAAGCCTAGTGCTCCTCATCGGGTTGTCCCCTCCCTGCTGGCCTATCTCTCTTGGTTACCCAGAAGCTACCAGGCAGACCAGCTGTATTGGCACCCAGGAAGCACCCCTACTTCCACCTGAGTGACGGTTTATTGACTATTTAAACTAATCTTTACTGGCTCATTTAAGCCTAGTGCTCCTCATCGGGTTGTCCCCTCCCTGCTGGCCTATCTCTCTTGGTTACCCAGAAGCTACCAGGCAGACCAGCTGTATTGGCACCCAGGAAGCACCCCTACTTCCACCTGAGTGACGGTTTATTGACTATTTAAACTAATCTTTACTGGCTCATTTAAGCCTAGTGCTCCTCATCGGGTTGTCCCCTCCCTGCTGGCCTATCTCTCTTGGTTACCCAAAAGTTACCAGGCAGACCAGCTGTATTGGCACCCAGGAAGCACCCCTACTTCCACCTGAGTGACGGTTTATTGACTATTTAAACTAATCTTTACTGGCTCATTTAAGCCTAGTGCTCCTCATCGGGTTGTCCCCTCCCTGCTGGCCTATCTCTCTTGGTTACCCAGAAGCTACCAGGCAGACCAGCTGTATTGGCACCCAGGAAGCACCCCTACTTCCACCTGAGTGACGGTTTATTGACTATTTAAACTAATCTTTACTGGCTCATTTAAGCCTAGTGCTCCTCATCGGGTTGTCCCCTCCCTGCTGGCCTATCTCTCTTGGTTACCTAGAAGCTACCAGGCAGACCAGCTGTATTGGCACCCAGGAAGCACCCCTACTTCCACCTGAGTGACGGTTTATTGACTATTTAAACTAATCTTTACTGGCTCATTTAAGCCTAGTGCTCCTTATCGGGTTGTCCCCTCCCTGCTGGCCTATCTCTCTTGGTTACCCAGAAGCTACCAGGCAGACCAGCTGTATTGGCACCCAGGAAGCACCCCTACTTCCACCTGAGTGACGGTTTATTGACTATTTAAACTAATCTTTACTGGCTCATTTAAGCCTAGTGCTCCTCATCGGGTTGTCCCCTCCCTGCTGGCCTATCTCTCTTGGTTACCCAGAAGCTACCAGGCAGACCAGCTGTATTGGCACCCAGGAAGCACCCCTACTTCCACCTGAGTGATGGTTTATTGACTATTTAAACTAATCTTTACTGGCTGTACGTCCATTTTTTGCCTATTTACTTTATTTTATGTTTTTGTCCTCCTGTGGACAGCACACACGTGGCACCAGCTAAGGTTGTCTTGTCCCTTACCTATCTGCAGTTTAACAGTTCCCCTTTCATCTATTATTGCTTCTCCCTCCTGCCCCTGGTTGACCTGATGTCCCCCTCGTCCACTAGCTTTACTATAGCTGTGACGTCCTGCTTGCCTAGCCTCTCCTGTTCTCTCACTGTCTCTACACTACTTCCCTGGCTGTTGCACTCCTTTCTCTCTTTTTCCTACATTTTAATTCACCAAATGGCTGTATCTTAATATTCCTGCTTACTTACTTTCTATTACCCCTCTCAGGGTCCCACTGCAAACTGTATACATCCTACACATACCTTGAGCCTGTTATATTCTTGTTTTTTGCCTTCTCCTTTCCATCTTCCTCTACCTAACTCTCCCTAACTTACTACTTAAACTACATAGCATATGAAACAGTACTGTTCAGCTTCCCTGCTAAGCTGATTGACTCACTCTCTTCTCTAACTGTTTCTGCCCGCGCTCCCTCCCTACCCCTTATCCCACCCACCCCACGACCCTTAGCCTTATACCTCACACACCACACCGCCTCTACATCTACACCTATCCAGACCTCCTACCGTACTAGCACCTCCCTACCAACTACACTTTCCGCTCTTACCCCTCCTACCTTCCCTCCCCACCCAAAGATGAATACTTACTCTAACTTATCCATCTAACCTGTCTTACTTATTCTATAATCTGAGTCTAATTCCTTTGCTTCTTCCTTTCTTTCTCTCCTCAACATGTCCATCAAAGCTTACAAAACTTCTTCTAAGACCTCTGTAACAGAAACTACTCTGTTAAAGCTAACACTTCTACTGAGTACTTCTCTTGCTCTCACACTACCCTACTTCCTGACCTGTTATGAATCACACCTTAACTACCACCTTATCTACTCTCCCAAACATACAGTCTTTGATTTCAAAAGCCTAAACTTTACTCATGTAAATATTACATCTACCCCTAGCTACCTTCTAGCCAGATATCATAGGCTGTCTCATATTAAAATCCAGAATCTCTTGCTTAGGAAACTAAAATACTTACTGAACTTCTATAACAAAGCTTACCTTGAATATAACCACTCCATCTTGGCAGATGGGGACATTCACCCAAACCCAGGGCCCTTAGCCTCTACATCTGATGCTATACCTGTTACACTAAACTCTTCCCTACTAATACCAACCTCCAATGCAAATACTCTACTCATAGGGCACCTTAATATACGAAGTGTCAATAACAAAATCACCCATCTCCACTCCCTTCTTGAACACCACTCCTTTGATATTCTCTGTTTAACTGAAACCTGGTTAAAACCCTTTACTACAGATAATGAAATTATTCCTCCAGGTTACAACATCTTAAGACTCGACCGCAAAACTAAAAAAGGAGGAGGAGTGGCAATATTATTCAAAACTGAACTAAATGTAACATTAGTACCCAATGAGAACCTGGACATTACCAAGACTGAACTTCTTATCTCAAAGCTTCAACTAAACCCGAAAAAATCTATCTATATTATCTGTATTTATCTACCTCCTGGAAATAACTCTACTACCATAGAAAATATCCTCAGTTGGGCCACCTCCACCTACCCACAAGAAACCATAATACTTGGAGACCTTAACCTTGACTGGTCCTCGTTAAACACTAACAACCCAGCCTCTCATATTAACCTCCATGGCTTTACACAGACAATAGACACCTCTACTAGGACAAACAAACCTAACAACAAAGAAAGTATTCTTGATTGGATTCTCGTTAACAAACCTCTACTAAAATATCAATCTGGAACTTTACCCGATGACTTTAGTGATCACAAACTAACCTATATTATAAGACAAAAATACGCCTCTAACAATACTCCCATCTATAGGACCCTACGCGATCTTAAACGATTCAACCCTATTCAATTTAAAAGTGAACTAAATGCCTGTAACTGGAACCCACTAAAGACACTTCCTCTTGAAGAAGCTGTCCTATACTTCAATACCACATTCCTAACAATTCTAGATAATCATGCTCCAAAACGCTCCATCCGAATTAAATCTAAACCTGCCCCTTGGCTATCTAAAGATACAAGACAAAAAATGTTACTTAGAAACAAATTTTGGACAAAATGGCGAACTAGCAAATCTCCAATAGACCATCAGACTTTTAGGCACCTAAGAAACATTACCAAAAAAGCTATCTTCTCTGATAAAAGGAGTTATTATAGTAATCTCCAGCAAGCAAATCATAATAACCCTCAAATATTCTGGACAACCCTAAATAAACTTCTTCACCCAGGACACACTACCACTCCATCCCCTTCCGGGTCTGAAAAGAATTCGCCTTGATACGGCCAATACTTTCAACTCATTCTTTATTGATACTATTAATTCCTTGGCCTCTCATCTCTAGTGACAACACTAATATCCCTGACCTTGCATCCTTCAAGCTACCAACCTTTAGGCTACAACCCATCTCTACTTCCTTTATTCTGAAATGTATCTACAAACTCAAACCATGCTCCCCCTCAGCTGACCAACTGCCATCTGAATTCCTTCAAAAAGCAGCCTCTGAAATAGCCTATCCTATATCCATTCTCATTAATAGAACTGTAAATGAAGAAACCATACCTGATATCTGGAAAATCTCTCACATCATACCCTTACATAAAGGAGGGAACTCCTATGATTATTCTAATTATAGACCCATAGCTCTCTTATCCCCACTTGCAAAGATCATGGAAAAATGTGTTCACCATCAGTTAATGAACCACTTAATAAAACAACATTCTTACTAACTGTCAACATGGCTTTAGGCCTTTTCATAGCACAACCACTGCTCTCCTCTCCTTCACAGACTTTATTAACAAGAATCGTAATAATAACATCCTGTCTTCAGCTGTCTTTATTGACCTGTCCAAAGCCTTTGACATGGTCAACCACTCTCTCCTCTTAAAAATTCTTGAATCTCTTTCCTTAGAAGCTAAGGCTGTCCACTGGTTTAGTTCCTATCTCACTAACAGGAAACAGGCCGTCCTCTGGAATAAGGAACTCTCATCTCTTCTCCCAATCTCACTTGGGGTCCCCCAAGGCTCTATTCTTGGACCTCTTCTTTTCTCCCTCTTTATAAATGACCTACAAGTAGCTATTCCCCAGGCTACTTGTATACAATATGCTGATGACTCCACACTAATTTGCTCTGCTAAATCCATTTCCGAACTTCAAACTAATACTCAAGCTGTATTTTCCAAAGTAGAAACTTGGTTCTTAAATCGTTGCCTACTCCTAAACGCAAAAAAAACCAAACTCTTACTCTTTAAGCCTACTACCAGATCCCCAGCTTTAGATTTCACTATCCTATCTAACAATGGAACCATTATATCACCTGACCCTACTACCAAACTGCTAGGTGTCACAATTGACAACAATCTTACCTTTGACTGTCATATCAATAATACCATTAAATGTGTAAACAGGAAACTTGGCTCTCTCTATAGAATTAAGACTTTCTTAACCTCCCCAGCCAAAGCTACTCTTGCCCACTCTCATCTCATTTCCACTCTTCTCTATGCTTCTCCCATCTATACTAACCTCAAGATAAACAATCTTTCCAAACTGTCTACTACCTACAATAACATAGCTAGATTTGTTACTGGGAAGCCTTTCAGAACTCACCACTGTCTGAATCTGCAGCAACTGAACTGGCTTGAACTGACAAACATGTTACTTCTTTCCCAACTTACATTTGTCCAAAGAGCTTTCTACCAATCTCTTAACACACCTGTACTTTCTAACCTCTTAACCCCATATACTAATCTGAACTCACTCCGCTCATCTAGCAAACTGCTAGTTACCCTAACCAAATCTAATAACCTAGCTGGTGACTCCCTCTTCTCAAACTCCATAGGTAAACACTGGAATCAACTTCCTACCGAACTTACTTCCATTCCATCTACTATTCTGTTTAAACAAAACTCAGAACATACCTCAGAAGCCACTGGATGTGTCCCTGCTCTAATCCTGACTAAATGTTGATTTCCTCTTAACCCTCTTTTCTCACCCTATTCTGTTGTGCCTCCTCCATTCTCCCTAAGCTTCCTTCCACCCTACATACTTCTCTCATATATCTCCTCCTTATTGGCTATGACTCTTTTCCAGTAAACTTGTATCTCTTATAACTCTACTCTCTCTCTATTGTTGTTTCTCTTCCTCCTTGGTCTTCCACTTTCTCTACTTGCTGTTAAAATAAGCAATAATGTTCAATATGATGTTATTTAGATTATCCAGAAAGTTAAACTCCTTTCCTTTTTAGTAACAATGTACATTTCTCTTTCCTTGGTCTTACATTTTTTTTCTTGTTTTAAACTATGTAATAATATTCATTATGATGTCATTTAGATTGTCTAGAAATTTTTAAGTCCTATTCTTGTTTGGGTAACAATATTCATTGTCTAAGTCCTACCAGTCTGTAATCTGTTAATTGAGCTCATGATATATCTCTTATCTCTATATGTGGAGCTTTTCTCCCCGGGCCTCTACTGAAAATGGAAATATATCCAGCTAGACTAGCCCGGTTAACAAATGTAAAATAAAATAAATAAAATAAATAAATAAATAAAATAAATACTTGTAGTATTTACTGAATGATTGATAACTAACAATAGTAACAAACAATGTTTATTTTTGCTACAACAATTTTGGTAACAAATCAGTGACCCCTTAAAGAGAAGCAGTGGACAATACAATGCAGAAATGGTGAGACTGGTTAGTGTTGATTCCATGGCACAGAGGGGATAAATCTTTGACCACAGCCCAACAACCCAAGTTTGATTAGTGACTCTAGCATCTCATAGGTTGACAGGGAGGTATAGGCGTTCCCATTCTGAGGAGGGGGTGCATACTTGGAAACACCTTACTGTCTATCTCTAATGAAGATCAGTGGGCATGCAGGGGGTATTATCCTTAAGTGGAATAGGCAGCTGACATTGACTGAGTTGCTACAGAGCCAGCACTATATACCAGCACATCTTCACTGCACATCCAATTTTGAGTGTTCTTTGGGTACACATTTGGAAGGAAAAGGTTAAGGCATAAAGAAAAAAAAAACATTCCTTGGCACTCAGTATGACTCTGCACTAGGTGCCCCAGTCTTCTCACCAGTCCCAAGCATGAGGCAGAGTAAGTTCCAGAGAGGAAGGATTGCCTACTATACCCAGTGGATGAGGAGATGGTCGCAGTCAGTTGCATGGAGCCAAAGAAAGTATGCAATTTATGAGTAATCATGGTACTGAGCTAAGCAAACTAATGACTAATTGTTGAGATTGCATGAAACTTAAAATGTTATTCAAAGATGCTTAAATAGTTGTGTTCCAGTCCATATTGCAAACGGCAGCAATAATACAGTTACAGATAAAAAGCTAAGTTACAAGAACGTTTAAGGTAGATGTAGTATATGTCAAATGAGGGGGAACAAGAGTTAAGTATGACAGGAAGCATGTAGCAAGGCATGAGTCATTCATGCTTTAAACAGTATCATAACTGATTCATTTTCTGTACTGAGAAGTGCCATAATTTAAATTAAAAGCATATTCTCTGTGTCCTTATTTTGGTAAGTTATTTTTTCTGCTGTTATTTCTCTTGATTGATCATTGTATCTTGCAATCTTTGGTTCATTTCTTAGATTTCATGCTGGATTGTAGTTAATTTCACTGGCTGTTCATGGGAACAATATTTGTCTGCCATCTGTTTCTTCTCACTATGCTAATGATTTTTTTTAATTGCTGTTTTTCTTATTATTTCCAGACATTCAACTTCTTTCACTAACAACATTTTTGTATAAAATTCATCTATTAAACTGTAATGTGCCTAAATACCCTTTTGAGTTCACTTTTCACTCTGAATGATGAGTGATACTTTTCAGTTACTGTTCACTGAACTGCCATACATGAAGTCAAGAAATGAATAATTCTAATCTTTGGCAAGCATGACTCCCATTATAACTACCACACTGACAACACTCCCCTGAAAACTGATCCCATAGATATAGATCTGGAAACCTGTGATGACAATGAACTGTCCTTTTATCACCATGTATTCACTATTGTAAGGAAGTCATATTGCATTGCACTTATAGTGCATGGAGCAGATGAAGCAACATGCACTAAAAAGAATTATGATATGGTCTCTCTAACCACAACCCTTATAATGTATTGTCCTCTCACTCCAGCTTTGCTCTAGAAACTAGTTTCTAACTCCTCGCTCTTTGCCTGCTCGAAACGCCTCAATCTTATATGCGACATCAACAAAACCTGCTGGAGAGACAGGTTTGTCTCCCAGAAGCTGCCCCGTTTCTGGAATAGACTTCCCATACACGTCAAAAATAATACCTCACTGACCCTCTTCAAGCGCAACCTTGATGAGTGGATGGGAAACCACAAATTTGCCCCAGGGGTTCCACCTGTGTCCTTCATTGAGAGGGGTGACAAGTGGTGACTGAGGTTTCTTTTTATGATAAACTCCTGGCTAGGTTTGTAAGGGCTCCAGGGCCATTAGCCTAGAAACCTCCTATGATCCTATGTCTCAGACACATAATGAATTGTTTATGATCTGAGACCCAGTCATAATCCTCTATATATCCTATTATAGATGATGAAATGTTTTATAACTTTTATAATCTGTCTACATTTTATAAATATTTGTTTTCCCAGGTATCCACTGAAACTGTATTTAGTCCAGTTGGGCAACCCATAAACAAACAAACAAATAAGTGAAAAGCATTCATAGGCATCATCTGGCTCTGTTGGATTCGTAACTGAGGAACAGCCTGTTCTTGCAAGGTCAAGCATGAGGGGAAATACTTGTAATATTTACTGAATGACTGATAACTAACAATAGTCACAAACAATGTTTACTTTTGCTATAACAATTTTGGCAACAAACCAGTGACCCCTAAGAGAGAAGCAGTGAACAATACAATGCAGAAATGGTGAGACTGGTTAATGCTGATGCCATGGCACAGAGGGGATAAATCCCTGACCACAGCCCAAGCAACTCAAGTTTGATTAGTGACTCTAGCATCTCATAGGTTGACAGGGAGGAATAGGCATTCCCATTCTGAGGAGGGGGTGCATACTTGGAAACATCTTACTGTCTATCTCAAATGGAGATCAGTGGGCATGCAAGGGGTATTAACCTTAAGTGGAATAGACAGATGACATTGAATGAGTTGCCACAGAGCCGGCACATTATACCAGCACATCTTCACTGCCCATCCATTTCTGAGTGTTCTATGGGTACGCATTTGCAAGGAAAAGGTTATGGCATAAAGGACAAAAAAACATTCCTTGGCACTCAATATGACTCTGCACCAGGAGCCCCAGTCTTCTCACCAGTCCCAAGCATGGGGCAGAGTAAGTTCCAGAGATCTCGCGGTCAGTTGCAAGGAGCCAAAGAAAGTATGCAATTTATGAGTAAACATGGTACTGAGCTAAGCAAACTGATGACTATTGTTGAGATTGCATTAAGCTTAAAATGTTATTCAACGATGCTTAAATAGTTGTGTTTCAGTCCATATTGCAAATAGCAGCAATAATACAGTTACAGATAAAAGGACATTTAAGGTAGATGTAGTAGTAATGTCAAATGAGGGGGAACAAGAGTTAAGTATGACAGGAAGCATGTAGCAAGGCATGAGTCATTCATGCTATAAACAGTATCATAACTGATTCATTTTCTGCACTGAGAAGTGCCAGAATTTAAATTAAAAGCATATTTTCTGTGTCGTTATTTTGGTAAGTTATTTTTTTCTGTCTGCCATTTCAATGCTTCTTTATACAAGTGCTGAAGACACATACTGTCAAGAAACATGCACTGTGTGATGTGAAGCAGCTACACATATTAGCTGGTGGGAGTATATTCTGGCCTTGGTGTGCAGTTCCAAATATCCTTGCTATGCCACTGTGTGGTAGCATTATGAGTACTGAGGAGAAAACCAATGAGACAGACACAACACAAAGGAGAATGATTGGTTCACTGATTAAAATGAATTTATGAAAGTAGATCCACTCATAAGTCTACAGTGGGATACAGATAAAGTTAAAGCTCCCTGCTAAGAGGTTTGTGTTTCTGGGTGCTCTACTGAGATGTAGAGGCATGTGCCACTAGAACATGTTTATGGACTCCTTGAAGAGGCACAGCTATACTTGAAGATCAATAGAAGCTCAAACTAAGACTGACGTAAGAGTCACAAAGGGAATGGTGTAGCCAGTAGTGCTAGTTCCTAAACCTGATGGGAACACCAGTTTTATAACAACTTTAAAAAACTGAATAGCATTTCAGAGTGCAATAGCTATCCCATGCCAAACATTGACGAGTTAATGGAGAACCTAGGGAAAGCAAGATATGTAACAACAAGCAATTTTAAGGGGTATTGGAATCTACTGTGTCCCACAAGAAAAAAAGTTTTTGTATCCTCTTCAGGTTTATATCATTATATGGTGCTACCCCTTGGTCTTTATAGAAATCCAGCCATCATTCACTGACTGACTGATAAATTATTGAAGCCTCACTCATAGTGCATTGTTGTATATCAAGATGATGTGGTCATTCATTTGGAGGACTGGAGGTCTTACTTGCTAAAAATGTAGGCTGTTTTAGACTCTCTAAGCCAGATGGGTTTAGCTATGAATGTTAAGCAAAGTAAACTGGGCATGAAGGAAGAAAAATGCATGGAATACTTAAGACGGATAGGAAGACCACTATATTGAAAATAGGGGCTATAAGAAATTGACATATTCCCTTCAGTGAAAGGTGAAGGCTTTCCATGAACTAGCTGGGTACTACAGAAAAGGTGTATTTAATTTTGCAACTAGTACCTCTACTTTGACCAATCTAGCAAGAGGAAAGCTCCTATCAAAGTACAATGGTCACTTGAAGCAGATAGAGCATGTAAAGAATGGAAAACAATGTTAGTTTTGTGTTAGCAACTCCTGGTTTGCAAAGGAATTTACTTCATAAACAGCTATATTCACACTAGATTTGAGAGCCTTATTATCCCTAAATGTCCAAGGTGAAAAGCCCCTCTTTGTGCTACATAAGTCAAAGGTTAAGCAATGCTGAAGAAAAAAAAATACTTAGCCATAGGTAGAAAATGCATGTCTGAGAAGTCGCCCTCTTATTCTCTAAAATATTATTTGCTAGGCAGACACTTCCACCTGGTGACTGATCATGCCCAATTACAATAGCCAAGTAAGCAACAAGATGACAGAAAATTATGCAACCAGGCACTATCCATCCAATCCCTCCAATACATTTGTATTGATAGAAATGGACTGATAAGGAATTTTTATGGGTTATCCAGGTCCTACAACCCACTGATATGAGTGCATAACCAGTGGTTTGTGCTGGTTTGTGCTGGTGGTTTGTTCTCACATCTTGTGAGTGAAAAACTGGAATGTACCTTTAAATGCATTAACTTTTGTTACAGCCACATGAAAATTAGCTGGACAATTAATATATTAAATAAAATATTGATTTCCAACCGAGTTCTTATTAAAGGATATAACCTAGAAGCAGGCAGACAATCCAATCCCCAAGTCAGATATCCATCATGGGGGGTAGAGTATGGTCTCTGGTGAAGGATTCATGGTTGTTGAGGTTGAATGGCCTAGTTGGAGTCTGGTACAGGTTATGGTTTTATTTGTGGAAGTGAAAGGAATGCCTGTCAAGGACTGCAGCTCTGAGTTCTAGCTTCCAGTCTGTTGTTGGATGGGCTATGTGGGACTAAGCCTGTATGGTGTAGCTGCTTCTGTGAACTGTAAAGTTTACACCAAAGGTATGTAAATGGCATAGTCAACTAGTCACAAACATCAGTTATTTATGGTGCTTTGGGTTGTCATGCAAAGGAAAATGCAAGATATACATCATTATACTAAGTATGTTCATGAGGAAGTACAGCAATTACTGGATAAAGGTCAACCACACAGCCAAAAACAAAATTAACAAAATATCATAACTCAGGTTGTAATACACTCTGACCATAATGCAGTATGTCATAGATTAATAAGCCATTCTTGCTGTTAACCACTAACTTGTCAACAACATAATAAAAGGCACACACTGCCAGATTCAAATATATGCAATGCAGGTCAAGATCCTCTTGGCAGGTACACTAACTGATGATGCCGCACAAAAAATCACATCTTCCTTGATAGAAAATCCACACATGAAGGGATAACTTAAGCATTGCATTTTAATGCATATAGAATCTATAGAAGGGAATACAAAAATGGACTGTCTGTCTCCAATTGTAAATATTTCCACTAAGAGAATTTTTAAACATAAATTTTGTTGGAGAAGCCAAGCCTTCCTGCTAGCCTTCTCTTTCACATACAGTACATATACCTTACTAGACTCAAGGACCTGACTGTATGAGTGCATAGTCCACAGAATTGTGTATCGACCACTAATGCCACAGAACAGAACAAACCATACGTCATAAACCACACACTTGAAAAGAGTAAATCAAACAGCATGTTGGAATGTTTATGGTACCCATAAAATGTAGTTTGAGAGCTCAAAATCCTTTAGCCTTGTCACTTTTCACACAAATGTTAATTAGCCATATCAGCACCTGTTGAGTAAGTCAGTCCTTTTTGTTAGCATTGTCTTGCATGCATACATTGCCAGATTAGGAGGCCTGCCTGTCTAGGTCAACAACCTATAGGAATGGGTATTAATGGCTGATGCCACATAAAAGGTCATAAACAGATGTTTCCCAAAGCCCACACTTGAAGGGATGACTTCAGTGGTGTGTCTGAATCCATATGGCTCACCTAAAAGAGGTTTTGATGGACAAGAAGCTTGTAGGTGTATAAGCATTACACCTAGGATGAATATTCTACAACACATCCTTTGATTAAGCCATTGCTACCTATTTTTAATTATCTGTAATACAACCACAGTAGACTTTGATGGATTTGAACATCTATCAAGCTAAGTGCATACTCCACAGAGCAACATATTAAATGATCATTCCAGAGAAGAAGTCACAGTAAAAGTTAAAAAACACAAACTTGAAGGGATAACTTAACTACTGTGTTTGAATGGTTATGGCTCCCATTCTATAGAACCATAATTTAGCTGCTCACACTTCAGCTGAATGATTATTACAATTGCTAGACAGCACACATTTGAAAAGATGGCTTCATCTTTGTGTTTCAAGGCATATGTTTAACATAAAATGGAGATAAAGAGTTGGAGGACCCCTCTCCCTGTGTAAATGTTTTCAGTGAATGGAAATGCACACATCACTGCTGTTGGATAATCCAGTCCTACCTACCACTATATTCAGGCACATGCATACGACATTGCTGGAGTTGAACAACTGCCTATCTAAGTACTCAGTTTTTAGAACAGTATATTAACTGTTCATGCCACAAGGAAAGTCTTACTTTAAGTGTCAGGCAATACACACATGAAGGAATGCCTTCAACACTATGTTCTAAGACACAATTTTGCCTAAAATGTATTGAAAGAGTTGGAGAGTTGGGAGAGCCCTCTCCCTGTGTAAATATTTCCACTAAATGGAAATAGGCACATCGTAGCTGTTGGGTAAACCAGTCCTACCTGCCACTATATTTAGACACACTCATACTAGTTAGACAATGCTGGAGTTGAGCTCTGCCTATGTCCACATCTATAGAGCTGTGCATCTGCATTTATGCCACAGAAGATGTTTTAGTACAGAAGTTGTACAGTACATAGTTGCAGTTTGCATGATATATGTTTGGGAGAATGGGCAATGTGGTCTGGCAGACAGACAAAACATCAATGTGTTGATCACAACTCACAACACACTGTAAAAATAGATCATACATTACATGGTTCATGTTAATAGTGTTGTGAATGATATCTATTTGTGTCTCATTAAAGTGCATTGAGTACTTAAGTGTTGGTTGACAGCAACAGATGTCAGCCAGTGGAGTGTTACCCCTGTATTCCAGTTTTCCTCAAGATCATATTATGAAAGTCATGTGTTTTTTGTGGATCATTGACATGTCTCTTAGATGTGTGTACAGTCTGTTACAGGCCATACATGCAAAACATATACCCTGAACTCATTAATACTACTCTGTAACTATGTTTGCAAATGTACCAGTTCACTGGAACATAATTGGAAGGATAATGTGTGAAACTGCTGCAATTATTTATATTTTGTGATTGATAGACTGCATTACAATGAATTCCTGATATCTTGACTACAATAAGCCAATAAACCATGCACAAGTAATAGAGGATACTGACATTACTTCCAGTCTGTCAAAATCCCATACTGAACAGCACTGCTGGAAAGCAAAGTTGTGCACCCCTGGCAAAGAATTACCACATGCATAGTTATTTTTTTTTTAGTTTATTAATTTAGAATAAGATATAGTAGTGGGACTTACTGTTCAATGTGCAGGATAAGTGGCACACTGGGCCATGCAGAGTATGTTATAGAGCCTCTGCTTGGAGAAGGGCAGCATCCATGAGGCTAAACAACCAGTACATTATCAGATGTGATCCAACATGGTACTAGTGCCATCATGTCAATGGCAGATATGTCAACATTGACACATGGTCAGACATGTGGTTATTGTCATGGTCAGTTGTGAAAACAGATCATTCAGCAGGCATTGTTCATGTTCAGGTAGCACCCTGACTTCTTGCCAAGGTCATGAAACTAGCAGTGCAACTCCTGCCAGAGGTAGTTCTCATGGTCAGAGGCATCAATCATGAACTGAATCCTCTACAATGCATGTTTCGCACCTGCCCAGGATGTCAGGGAATAATGCTAATACAAATGCTACGGCATAAAAATTTTCCATAGTGGTAGCTCTTTCCTCTGGAATATGTCAAAACCAGATATGCTCCCCAGCATGCTGCAATATTGCACTGACAAACTGTTAGACTATTTTTGAGGCAGTGGCCTGTGAAATATGCACTTTGTCCCCTGTGGGTCACTGAAAAGTCCCTGTAGCTAGTATAAGTAAAGCTACACATACCTGAGTTTCTGCTGAGATCGGTTATCCATGATTTCCAGTGGGCCTCAGCTGTGGATGGCAAATGTACATTATTTTTTGTGTAGTATCCTTGTCCACCCTGTAGTGCTCTCGTATTACTATTTCATGTAGTCCATAGTAGCAGCAACACCCTGTATGAGATAGCCTGTAATACATACAGATTTATAATGGCTGTGGCAACTCCTAACATTTTCTTAAAGTTTTCCTGTAGGTGTATTTCAGCATGTGTTGGAATTCAGAGCTAAAGCTAATATGCCATGTTCATGCTCATTAAAAAATAAAGCAACACTGACCATCACATATTTTCTGTGTTCTACTGTTTATAAGATAATAGTTTTAAAATGAGTGTGCATACTTTATTGAAGTTGTAGTGCAATATGTATTAACATTATACAAACTGAAGTTAGTTTTAATTTCATATTGGTGCTGTAAGCTAATAGGAAATGTTTTGTTTTACAATACAATGATTTATGCTGTATTTCATTTTATAAATCCAGTGAGTGTAGCTGAAATGTTGTCTCTCTAGACTTTTCATGCAATTTTAATTTCTGATTTCAGGCTGCCATACAGAATGCTAGAACTATTTGCATATTGTAGAATTGGGAGATTTGCCTTTGATGCTCTTTCACTTTGCTTTCTTGAATATGCTTCAGCAATTTTCACAAATGCTTCTGGTGGGAATAATAGAAATCAAAGTGTGCCCTGACAAAAATGTCAAACAGACATTGCTTTCTGTGTCATAACTCCTCTGGAAGAATACTATTCCATATTGTGCACACATATAAATCTAGAAATTAAACCATTTTAGTATCAATTTTGGGGGGATATTCATAGCAGAAAAAGAACAATACACAACAGAAAGACTAACCTTTGCAAGCAAGTAGCAAAGGGATTCTACAGCTTTCTTATTATATTACCAGATATCATACATGATGAGTGTGTGTGTGTGTGTGTGTGTGTGTGTGTGTGTGTGTGTGTGTGTGTGTGTGTGTGTGTGTGTGTGTGTATTTCCAAGCATATACATCACAGGTATGCACACATCTGCAGTGATATTCCAATAATTGAAGGCACAGCACTGCACAACATTATACTTTTGTTGAATACTGCTCTTTAATGATTCATAATCTGTATGGCAGAAGATAACAGTAGAACCAAAGCTAGATTTTCCCATGATATGTAATGTATGAAAGTTAACAATATCCATTAAGATGAATATAGAAGTGAGGGAATAAAGAAGTGGAGGAAAGCTCTGACCAAAGGGATTATGTTTATACTCCATCAGTAAAAGCAACTGGCTGGAATAATAAAATGTAGCTGTCTTGTTTAGTGATACCGTTGCAATCACCTCACAGTTATCCATGTGGACCCCAGAGATAAGATACTGTATGGTGTAGATCTTTAGTGGTGATTTTTGGAAATCAGTTTCTTATAATAGAAATATTTGTAATACAAGACAGGAAAAATATCCCATAAAACTGCATTGATCATTAGATTTAATCTGTTACATTTGATATTTGTTTTATTCTTAATTTGAACAATATGTTGACATGCCATTACTATGAACAGCTGTGTATGGCAGGAAACTTACTGCATTTTCAATTGAACATAGAAATGTAATTTACACTGAAGTATGCCCTTGTGAGGGATTTTGTGTTCACAAAGTGGAAAAGCAATTTACTTTAATAGTATTCAATTTGGTCATTTCAGTATACCTCATTACAGAATTTGAAAAAGTAGTTGACATTTGTGTGCCAGGAAACTCTTCACATAAGGCAACCATACAGACATAATGTTGACAGAATTTAAATGTATTTAAAATATATATTTATATTTACTTTTGTGGCCTTACAACTAAATATATGTTCTAGGGCCACCTCTAAAGTGCATTTTAAAGTATAGCTGCAAAATAGATGCACCAATGTTGTCAGACACACATAGTTGACAGGACAGTAATGGGATTTTTATGTCACTATTTAGATTTATAGACCACCTTACAAACCAAATAAAACAATGAAGTGCAAAATCATGTTACCTTAACCTGTGATGTTTCCTGTCACAGACAACATAAATAAAGGCACATTTTTTTCAATAAACATTCAGTATCTGTTTTGTCAATAGATGACAATAAACCTTAATGCAATTAACTGTCAAAGGGTCATTTTCATCACTTTAAAGAGTGCAGCAGTGACTGTTTCTCAGTTTTATCACATTCATCTGTTTTCATGTGGGATGGTGATCACAGAATATAGTTTGGATGCACTGCATTACTGCAGGAGTAGTGTGTTAACTATTCATAAAACCAACATCAGTGTTGCTCTGTTAGAACATATAATGCCATAAGAGCTCTTTGGGCCCAATGTTTTATTTTCTCACAGATGCTGAAAACAGGTGCAGTGTCCAAAAATGTGCATGAAGTGGCATGGCTTTTTTTCTTTTCTTTTTTCCATGAAGGGTTATCCAACAATGTACCTTTTGTAAGCAGCTTTTTGTCTGTTGCTTTGACAAAACCACACTGACTTTCACTGTGTTAGCTGGCATTGTACTACAGTGGACACTTTCCATTTTCACTATGGTTGTGTGGTCCAAATGTTGGTAAATATCAGTAAGGGAGTATGGTTGGCTTCCACTTCTTGCAAAAAACATGCTTTTTTATCTTTTCATGGGTTTTGAAGTATACATCACAATAGAAAAAACAATATGACATGTAAGTTGTAGGAGGGTGATACCATTTAACATAGATAAAGCCTTAAGAATTGTTGACTAAGGATTGTGTGTGTGTGTGTGTGTGTGTGTGTGTGTGTGTGTGTGTGTGTGTGTGTGTGTGTGTGTGTGTGTGTGTGTGTGTGTGTGTCTCTTTTGGCATTGCCACTGTGATTATTGAAGAATTATAAAAAAGTAACCATGTGAGAGTAAAAATGCTACACTTCTTCATTTTCAACTATAAATGAAAGGACACGTTTGCTCTTTGTGTTTGTGAGAACAAATTGCATTCATAAATATGATAAATATGGCACTTGCATCTATTTATAATATGAATATATTTGCAATTTTAACTAAGCTACTAATCTGAAGTAGTGAATGCCTTGTAAGTCACTAGAAAATGGCATAGTTATCCACTGTCTGAGAGAGGCATATATGCTGATTCTTCGAAAGTGATCATTTCTAAACCCCGTGTATCATCATCACCATCATCACTACATCTTCAAAAGTCCCTTCATCAGTAGTCAAGTCAGTGAATATTTTTTACCAACATTCGACTACCTTTCTTTACTTGCAACAAAGTAAGAACATCACACTGGATTTGCCAGCCACAAACCAAATCCAAGACTTATGTAACACAAAGTCAGCCAGTGTGGTGAAATGTTTGCTTCTTTGCACTGTCAGGGAATTCACGACTGATGCATATCTAATGTGCAGTCATGCAGTCTGATAGCAAGTCATAGTGTCAGAAAAATATATTTCCATTATCCTGAATGAATAAATGAATGAATGAATGAATGAATGAATGAATGAATGAATGAATAACAGTGCCACTGAACTAATGCCCTCTGTTATGGAACATTTACAAAACTAAGAATGTGATCTTGCTAAACAATGTGGAAACATTTGTTGATAATAAAGGTTAAAAGAAGAAAAGGAAGGTATAATGATAAGTGGCAAAAGCTGTTAAAATGTTTGTATATACTGTGTGTGTGTGTGTGTGTGTGTGTGTGTGTGTGTGTGTGTGTGTGTGTGTGTGTGTGTGTGTGTGTGTGTGTGTGTGTGTGTGTGTGTGTGTATCTATATATATACTGTCATTGCCCTTTTAATACAAATAGATGGTGCACCCCATTTAAGAACTAATGAAAGCTGTGCTACATTGTGATTTCTGAACTTGGGTGTAAGTTGCTGAAGTGTTAACATAATTTATGCTGAACTGCCATGCTGTTTGCAATTAAAGTTACATATTTGCTTTAACTAATGCTGAATCATGACATTTCTAACCTGAGCAGCAGTAGCATAGCTAAGGCTGGGCAAGAAGAGCGGCAGCCCCAGGCAAAAAGTGTTGGGGTGTGATAAGCTGATCCTGATCTTCTTGTTTGTCTTATTATGGATAACAGCCTAGTGTCTGGTCCAAATAAAGAACTGCATGATTCCAGGTAAGAGGCTGGGATGCAGACTATTAAACATTTAGGTCTAATGCTAAACCAAGACAAACCCTGCTTTAGTAAGACAGAGACCTTCAGTACCTTTTGCATCATATAAGTGCTATGGGCATTAAACATGATGCAAGTAAGATCTAAGCTATAACCAAGTTGCTTTATCCATCTTGTGTGACTCAGTTGAGACAAGCCCTAGGCATTATTATAAATTTTTACCAGACGTTTACACTATGCTTCATCCTTTAAAACACTTGTTAAAGAAAAATATAACCCTGTTCTTGGGGACAGACTAAAATCCAAACGTTCAACAGTTAAAAAATGTTTACAACAGTCTGTACTAGTTTACTATGACATAGCTAAACAGACAGTTATGAGTGCAGATACTAGCAGCCGCAGCCAAGATGCAACTTTACTTCAAATGGGTGAAGAGGTTTTATATCCTGTTGCCTATTGCTCCAGAATGCTAATAGATACTGAACAGAGTATTCACAAACTGCAAAAAGAGTACCTTTGCAAGTGTGTGGACATGTGAAAAACATCTCCAGATATATTTTACGGCTTGAGACTTTCTACCTCCAGACTTATCACCAACCACAAGTTCCACTAATCAGTTCAAACCACCTAGACAAAGATTATGGGGTTCAATACCAGAGCAATGAAAACGTTTTGTTGCAGATGTTTGGTTCAGAAATCTTATACTTGAACAGCCATTATCAAATACAAAGAATGACATTGCAGCTTACTTGCAATGCATAATGGTCACAAGACCTGAAACTACAGAAAGACTAGAAAAAAACGTTAACAAGCTATTCAATATCATACAGAGTTGCAAATTGTTGCTAGGACTGTGTATAATGGAAGGTCAAATTGTGAAACACAAACCAAATGTCTTATGCAGAAGTATTAACCTTATCCTATTCATCTCAAAGCATTCAACTGATTATAAAAAAATCAAAATCACTTCCTCTAACAACAACATAAAACTAGTAAGTCAAACTAAGCTTTTGGAAATCACTATTAATGACAGCTTAAAAGTGTATCATAATACAGAACAAATAGTAAAGAGCACTGAGGCAAAAGCTAAGGTGCACTCTACAGAGTCAAACAATACCTCCAAGATAAAGCCAGAAAAAGTATTACTCAATCTCTTCTTATTTCTACACTACTGTACATTGCTCCAATATTGAATAACCTACAATCCTCTCAACTCTCACTCTTGGTACAGTGTTGTAATAAGGTGGCAGAATTTGCCACCAGTCATCATTATAGTATGTATCCCTGTCTGGCCTTAAAAAAAAACTTCAGTAGTTATAGCTAAGTCACAGAACATAGTTCATAGATTAGTGCTAGGCTAAATGCCTTTGTGGACCATTTCACACCTTGACAATTATCCCATGTGGGGATCAAACCTTGCACCTTGTGTCTGTAAGGTAAACACCTTAACCATTATGCCACCCTCCCACCCTAGTTGCCAGTTTGCACTCTCCCAACTAGTCACTTCCCACAAACTCATCTATTATCCAGACAAATTATCTAGACTGAAAAATATTCTTCAACTTTATAACCTAAGCAGACAGCTGAAATCCACTGACAAAATATTGTTGACTGTTACAAAAGCTAATGGCTTAGCTAGTGACTCTTTGTACTCTTTTTTTTCCTGCCCAAAATTTGGAACTCCCTTCCTCTCACTCAAAGAAACACAGTAAGCACTAATTCTTTTAAAGTACAAACAAGGGAATGCCTAAAATAAACCCATTTTTGTACTTGTACATCCTGTGGATGATAAATGACCCGCCCTTTATGTCCTCTAATTCTTTCCAAGCACTATATCACTATATCCTCAATCATTGGTCCAAAATTTCCACCTTGTCCTCTAACTATGCCTCTGCTTCCATCTACCTTTCCTCTAAAACATTTTTAATACTAATCCTCAGATTTCTCCTTTTTTTCTCCTTCTACCAAGTTCATTTTCAAATGTGTTTCATACTTCTTTATGCATATATATATATATATATATATATATATATATATATATATATATAAGCGCACATGTGTGTGTGTGTGTGTGTGTGTGTGTGTGTGTGTGTGTGTGTGTGTGTGTGTGTGTGTGTGTGTGTGTGTGTGTGTGTGTGTGTGTGTGTGTGTGTGTGTATATATATATATATATATATATATATATATATATATATATATATGTGTGTGTGTGTGTGTGTGTGTGTCTGTGTATATAATATATATATATATATATATATATATATATATATATATATATATATATATATATAGGTTCATAGGTGTGTACTAGGCTAATGGTCCTGGAGCCTTTACAAACCTAGCCCATAGGATTACTCTGGCATCGTGCCACCCAACCATAGCTTCCAGTGCCTCTGTTGAGTAGAGCCACTGGAGTGATTCATGTGGTGAATTTTCTATTTCCCATCCACTCATCAAGAGAGTCTTGAAGAGAGTCAGTGAGGTGCTCTGCTTGACCTGTAAGAGAAGTCTATTCCATAGCATTGGCAGTCTCTGGGTTAGTGACTTGAGTCTGCTACTTTCACAATGTGGGTTCTGTCTGTGAGACAGTTTGCAACCCACCTAGTGATATAGGGGTTGATGCCTAGCTTAGTGAGTTTTTCTTTGATTTCTGAGTGGGGAATGATATCAAAGGCTTTGGCCAGATCGAAGTAGGCTTTATGAACCACCTTGCCTTCAACCACAGCTCTGGTGAATGACTCAAAGAAGTCAACCAAGTTGAGCAGGCAAGATCTACCCTTCATAAAACCAAACTGTGTGGAATCCAGAGTTTGGAGATTCCCTATATCCTTGTTTATTAGGTCCATGTTCCTTAACTTTGCATATCAGACTTGTCAGACTAATGGGGTGATAGTTCCCAGGGTCTACAGTCGCTCCTCCTTTGTGGAGAGAGATGACTATAGCAGTGCGCCATTTGGTAGGGACAAAGCCTGAGGTGAGGCTGTGATTGAACAGGACACACAGGTGAGGTGCCAGTTCACTCTGTAGTTCATGTAGAACACAGCCAGGAATATTGTCAGGTCCCATAGAAGCTGTATTCTGTTTTAACCTGTGCAGCAGTAATACTGGGTGCCTGGCAATCTACTGGTATTGTGATTGGTCCTTTGGGGGGGGGTTGGCATTGAATCTGTTAGCCAGTATATTGGCAATATCTGCCGGCTCGATATAGGAGGTACCATTGTGCAGTAGCTCAGAGCAAATCTGGGTATTGCCGTCAGGATTCTTTACATAATTATAGAAGGCCTTGTGGTTGTCTTTACTATCTGTTGCAATTCTGTTTTCATAGCTAGCTTTAGAGGATTTGATGAGGGATCTCAACTTTTTGTTGAGGCTGATAAAGGAGTTTTTCCAGTCTTGGGACTTCGCCTTATTCCACATCAGTTTCACCCTTCAGTTATAGAGTTTGTTTATGGCAAGGGACCACCAGATTGGCTTCCTTTTTTTGGAGGAGAGCATCTTGGTTCTATTGGGTATGGCGAGATCCATGCATTTGTGTACATGTTCGTACAGTGCATTGGTGTATAATTTGGTGGTCGTGCAACTGTTCTCCATTTGCATGGGTGCCGTGAAGTTAGCCACCTCTGTTCTTAGGAGTCCAAAGTTAGCTTTGGAGAAGTTTTTAATGGTGGTTACCTTTATGGGGGTGGTAGTAGGGATGTGGATTTCCAAGGTGATTAGTTTGTGGTTGGATCTAACCATGGAGGAGTTGACTATTGGTGTAGAGCAATGGTCACCCATGTTAGTCATGACCAGGTCAAGAATGTTTCTACCTCTAGTGGGGGTAAGAACGAGCTGGTCCAGGGCATTGGAATTAATGAATTCCAGGAAATATTGGGCAAGTGTATTGGTACATGAGAGTAGTTTTCCCAGTTAATGGAGGGGTAGCTGAAGTCATCAAGTATGAGTGTGTTAGGTTGGACCCTAATATTCTCCAGGGTGCTTAGGAATGTGGAGTGAATGTCTTGGGACATGCTTGAGGACCTATAACAGGCTATGACCTAAATTGTTGTCTTACCCAATGTTAGCTACACCTGAAGTATCTCTGATGCATTATGTTGGGCTACCAGTCTGAAGGTGTGCACATCCTTTATGAATATGGAAACACCACCACCTTTGGAGCCTTGATCCTAGTTCTGGGGCCAAAGGGTGTGGAATGAGTTATAGCCTGGTAGTGCAGGGGTGCTTTCTGCTGCCTTGAACCAGGTCTCTGTTACAGCACAAATGTTGATGTTCTCCATTTTAAGGAGTGCTTCAAGCGAGTGCATTTTGAGATTTAGACTTCTAGCATTGAGCAGCATGACCCACAGATTGCATTTGTTTGTAGCTGTTATGGTGGTAATTTGGTCTTTGGAACACCACCTAAAAAAGGGACTATAGGGGTGGCAAGAGCCTTGGCCAGTATCCGGAAGCCCAGGGGTGACAGATGCAGGCCATCTCTGGCAAAGCATTGAGGTATGTCAATTATGTCATCCCAGGCAGACAGATACTTGATCCCCTTTAAATGACACGAGAAACTTAGCCAATTGTTGAAATTAGTCATTTTCTGCTTGTACTGTGATATCATTCTGGGTGATGGTAGGACGCTGCTCAGGGCTAGGGTCGTACCCGCCTGCGCTACATAATCCAAGAGCTCCTCCATGTCTCTTTTCATGTAGTCCAGGGAGGTACATCTCAGGTCATTTACACTCACATGTACAATGATAGAGTCATATTTGTAACTGTTGTTGAGGGACCTGAGTACATGCATTATATGGTGGATCCTGGCACCTGACAGGCAGCTGACTGTTACTTTCTCCTTATTTAACCTAGTGAGTGGGGCATCAGTGTGCCTCACTATTGAGTCACCTATGACTAGTGTGCTGGGTATGCTTTATTTGCCTTAGGGGATTTGGTTATGTGGCACACTGTTTAGGAGAGTTATGTGCCTCGTGATTAGTGTTATTTTGTCTTGGTCGAGTGCGTTTCTGCCTTGGAGGTCTCTGCTGTTTGGGTAGATTTTTTGGGTAGATTTTTTGAAAGCCTCCACAAAGGTGGGTATGTGGTTTGTGTTTTTATGTGAAGGCAGTGCTGGTGTATGTTCTGGAGGGTTATGTGTTCCATGTAGTGTGGTGCAAGTGTTGACCTTCTCCTCTTGACCAGCTATTCCAGTCTTGGCTGGAGAGTGCGTGGCTTCCAATTTGGATATATATAAGTGCATCTCTTGCAAGTCTGAGTGTTGGGAGGTAAGAGAAGAGGGTTGTCGGTGTACATGAGGCAGTTGCTACCTTGCCTCAGGATGCTCAAGTTCACCAGGTTAACAGGAGAAAGCTCAGGGAACTGACCTTTAGACATGCCTGGATGGGTGGGCACTAATAATAAGTACTGGAGCTGTTTCCTTGTAAAATGTTTAGTGCTGGTAGAACTTTTGTGTGCTACAATAATTGCTACAAGAAGTCTGGTATGGTAAAGTGCTAGACTAATAAGCTAGTAAAAATGCAGGAGAGGAGAGAACTAGCAGATTTAAGGGAAAAATTGAAGAGCAGACTTTGGCACCTCTCAGAAGCTTACCACTCCCACTGATAAGCTAGAAGGCTTCCCTCCAACACTGAAAGTCTTGGGAGGCTCAAAAGTTTACATACAGTCCTGGATACAGCAAATCTATATCTGGACTGGACTAGACTAGTTACAGGAAAGGCAGGAAAAGCACAAATGCGGGTTTTAGACCAAAAAGTTGAAGGAGATGGAAAAAACTGCCCAAACGGCCAGTAAACTACAAATTCTGGACCAGAAACCAATCCTCTTGTAGTAGATAGGCTACATAGTGCTTACCACTTCCACTGACAAGCTAGAAGGCTTCCCTCCAACACAGAGAGGCTCGGGGGGCTTAGAAGTTTACAAACAGTCTTGGATACAGCGAATCTGCATCTGGACTAGACTAGTTATAGGAAAGGTGGGAAACAAGTGCAAATGTGACCTAAGCCAGACAGTTGAAGGAGATGGAAAAAAGTGCTCTCTCTCTCTCTCTCTCTCTCTATATATATATATATATATATATATATATATATATATATATATATATATATATATATATATATATATACATATATATATATATATATATATATATATATATATATATATATATATATATGATATTAATACTTAATGATTTTCTGTTTAAATTTTATATATTTTTGAGTACTTCTATACCTCTGTTTATTACATTCTTTATGTAATATTGTAATTGTTCTGGAACTTTTCCATAGGCTACCAATGAATAGGGGTAGCTTTTGGCCCAGCCTGAATATCATGGCAAACAATGCAATAAATAAAAAAAATATGTATAATAAATGAACAGTCAGAGCAGCATTATCAGAGAATAATAGCTTAGTGTTGTATTAACACAGAACAGTAGTCCCCTAACTCACTGAGCAGAAGTGCTATGTCAAAATTGTGAGGGTCATCAGAGGTTTACCAAATGTAGAAAGAGCACTATAATGTTAATGCCATGGCCAAAGATTAACCAAGACATTGTTAGCCTAGTGTTAAAGTTTAAGTTCTGTATTCTGCATAAATCATTACAGAAATATGAGTCACTGATACCAATAACATTAACAGAAGATTCTTAGTTACTTATTTGTTACAGTCTGAAGGAAAAATCTACCTTGTTGTTGACTATCACTCTCATGATATAGAAATAATCCATGTACCAACCAAAACTAGCTGACAGATAATAGCCAGATTCAAGACAATGTTTTCAAGGTACAATCTACCTGTAGAACTGGTTAAAGACAATGGTACAATTGAGTGAATTCCAGCTCTACATCAAGTCCTCATTATCTACAGTCAAATGGTAAAACTGCAAGAACAGTGCAAGCAGCCAAAACACACTGATATAGACAGATCCTCATACCCCTGTTATTGTATACTGAGCTGTTCTACATAGTGCATCTGGTGTAAGCCCTTTGTTGCTAATGCATGGAAAGCAAATATATATTTTCCATAAACATATCTATAATGAATAATAAATACATTTAAATTTACATCTTTCAGCATAGCTTTGATCATTGTATGATGTAATTCTCTTAGTGAACATTCTTTGTACTCTTTTGTTTCAACTGTTCCTTTAAATACACCATTGAATTGATTAATAATTTACCAAAGCCCATGATGTTACACTTATCGAAATTGAACTGAATGCTGATGATATGTGCCTATCTACTAACTCATCTCGTGTAAATATTCAGTTGTTCTATGTATCATTATCATGCTGTGATATAAATCATATTTTACAATCATTGGTGTACTTAACCAACATTATATTTAAGTTTTAAGGAAAAAAAACATTAAATAGCATGGGACCAGAACAGATCACTGAAGTACTCCAAGATGGATGGGAAAAGGTTCTGAACTATTGCTTTGTATATTAAAACATTAAGATCTTTTGGTTAATCATGACATTATCCATCTATTCAGAAAAGGATCAATATTAGCATTATTAAGACTTTGATATATCACTGTATGAGGAAGTGAATAAAAAGTTAAAGTTAGATCTTAATAAAATCCTGAGTCAAGAAAACTTTTTTTCCTCATAAAATCTCAGGATACTAGTCAGAGTTGCTCTTTTCTTAATATATCCAAGTTTTCCAGGTCTGAAATAGCACAATCAGTAAGTTTTTTTTTTTTACAAAATTTCCAGGAAACATCTCTTAAAACACTTGCCCAAGGTGGAAGTTAAACTTATTGGTCAATAACTATTGATTTAATTGTTATACCCTTTTTTATATTTGTGCCATACTGTATTCCTTCCAACTCTTGGGATAATTCCTGTCTAAAGCAATTTATTAAAAATCAAATACAGAATTGGAAACAGATTGTTTTTTAATTGTTACAATATCAATAGCAGTGAAGTCTGGACCCATAGATGTAGAATTTTTTTTATTTTTATTAATTGCTTTCTCTGTCATTCTAGTTGTTATAGCAGAACACACAGTATTACTTAAAACATCAACCATAAAATCAGGTGTTGAGTCATTCCCAAAAAGAGAAGTATAATATGGCAATAACCTAAGGCTGGGTGTGGGTAATGCTGGATTTACCCATAGTTCATGTGTTTTAAACCCCTGTGACCAAACAAAGTCAACTTTGAGTAAATCTAGCATTATCCACACCCAGCCATGGGTTATTGCTATTACACAATGAAATTATTTAAGGAAAAAAGTTACTTTTCTTAAATAATGCCTTTGTATAACATCACTGTGGTGCTCTTTTACTTTTTTTATCAGTATCTTGGGGCTTTCTAGATACACTGTGCTTGTGTATGGGACTTATATTACCACACTTATGCAGTACATCAGTGCTTTGGAAAGGAAGCAATGGAGAAAGGAAGATCTTCATTTTTTTTCTGTTTTCGTTTTTTTTTTTTTTTTTTAATTAAAAAAAATGAAATCTAGACAGTTCAGAGATACGAGAGAGACAGGGCAGAGACAATATGAGGATAATCATGTATATTTCTTTAGTTTTGTTTAATGTACCTGCTTATCCTTGTATTTTCTCTATCCCATCTCTCTAGTACCTGTTCGGATTTCATAGTTTATTTTATTTATCTTTTTAATCAAGAAAACTGGAAAACTCCACAGCATATATTAAAAGAAGAAAGTCTGGGTGACCAAACTTTTTTCTGTTGGTATATGCTTGATTTTACAAAGGGCACAATGGTTGAGCTGACCAATCACTGTATGTGTTATTGAATGTTAATGGCCAGTCATTGTTTAGTATTTATTAAATGCAGCTGTGATATGCTTAGAGTCAATTATCATACTACCATTAAAATTCATTACATGTAATGACTGAACTAATTTATTAATATTAATAGTATACATATAGTTGTGGAACTATTTTCATGTTATCCTTATCCATTGACAGTTTGTTTTCAAATTCAATGCTTTCATATTTTTATATTCATTTGAAGTGCTCTAATTGTAGTGTTTAAAATTCTTTCTTGTTGTTGTTATTGTAGAAAATCTTTTGTAAATCTTAAATCTTCTTTGTTTTATCTTGTATAAATGGTGTAGTCTATAACTAATGTAGAAATTATTTTTTAGCAATGTGTACCTATAAAAAATAGTAGATTCAACACAATTTTTAAGTAGTCCATGTAATATATTATATTCATAATTATTTCATGCTTTGATAAATATATTTCCTAATCTACTACATGTATGGATTCAGATAAAGTTTGAACATGTATGTCTCCATAATTCTATTTTCACAATTCTATCTTTTAAAGTTTATTTTTTGACTCATTTAATTTTGCAATAGACATACCAAGAGATGTTTCTAATGTTAAATTAACAATATAACTAGGGTTGTCTGTTAACACAGAACCAAAACATGGGCATCTCTAGTACCTCCTGTGATAAGCTGTGAGAAGTGTTTGTCTAATATAATGTAAACAACTTCTCTTTCATAAACTGTTTTAATATCAAAACTATCCCATGAAGTACCAGGATAATTAAAATACCTAATAATAAAATGTTTATCATGTCCAGCTTTAATTTGAGACACTTCAGATACTCCCAATGTAAACTAGATTTCATAATAGGACTACAATAATAAAGGACAATGTTCAAAGTTTTCTTCATCAGAATATTAAGTGTATTACAACCCTCAGAAATAAGTATAAGTGTTGATGGTATACTGTTAGGAATCCACAAAGTTAGTTCACCATCCCTAAAAGTCAACCTTGAATATTTATATTTATGCCATTAGGAATCTGAAAAGATGCTATATTTCACAATTCTACAATTGTAATTAAAAATATATATTTTCTGATATTATGCCAATTAGTTTGATGAACTTGCTTCTGAGGCTTTGGCATTACAGAAAAAAAAAACTCTCAAACTACTATCAAATTTCTGAATGAGGAGTTTCCAGATTTTGAGCCATATGTCTTTATAAAATAGTACTTAATGTGTCCTTATTTTTTTCTGACACAAAAATTGTATCATATGGACTAAGATGAATTCATGCATTCATGCATCACAACATAAGTCTTCCCAGTGATATACAAGTTTAATATTATACACAGTACGTAAGTGCTATAACCATTTATTAAAATTATGTGCCTTAGTTGACATGTAAGCATTCCAACATGGAAATAGTATAAATACACTGAGAACTAGTTTAATAGATGATTTAGATAGATATAGATGATAGTATTTGAATAATGTCAAAATTTCATTCTCCACATGGTTTAATGTAACATATATTAAATCCTTTGTACCTACAGGTAGTAATATTAGTCTGCAATTAAATTTTTCCTTTAATAATCTCAGTATCATGCTTCGGTTAACTTTAAGTTGGGTAACTCTTCAGATGCACCTTGATTTTTATTTAAACTGTCGATACTTCTAATAACAGATTTAAACACGGGATCATTTAACAACAGAAATTCACTTCATATTGATTCATTTGCAACAAGGGGAAGAATATTATGTCCTCTTAATTTGGAGGTAGGACTCAATTTTGAACCCACACCGTCAAGTGTATGTTTATTATTTCTTTTATTTATTGAAGTGACACTTTTTCAAGTTCTAAAACATTAATATCAGTTATTTTCTGGTGCCCAAAATCTTGTACAACTATAGCACCCTGCATATCTCTGGGGTACAACAATATCAGGTACTAAATATGTCTTGCTCAGAAATTTACCACATAATGAGTGCTGTGAACTATTAACTTGTCCTATGGTCTAACTTTTACCAGTGTTAGAAATATCATGTACGTCAACTTTATTACTGTCTCATGCAGAAATTTGATTTGATATCCTTACTTCTGGATCTAGGCTATAATTTCCCTGCCTAGATTGTTTATCATTTGACTCAAAGATGGTTGATATTAGTGATTCAACCATGTCTTGTTTACCAAAGCATATATTAAAGCTGGATTCTACCTCTGAGTTGTTTAAATCTTTCCTTTTAAGTCTTCACTGTCATTATGTTCTGTAATGCCTTTTTGCTAGTTCTGTACTTTTCTTCTTTTCCTTCACAGTCATATTTCTTTTTAAAGAAGTACGGTATCCTGCCCTGTATACCAGCATTACAACTATAGGTGATGCAAGTAAAATTCTAGTTTCATGTGCAGTAATACTGAATCACGATGGGGAGACTATGACATCTGTTGTCTAGGAGTCTTAAAAGTGTTGTCTCATTTGTAAATAGGAAATGATATTCAAACACAAATTTAAATGTTACATTTTAGGGAGCATGCATTCAAAGAAGGAGTGCCATCTGTTACTTCCAAGCTTTAGTACTGCCATCATCACATGGTTTCTCCTGTATTACACACTAATTCTAATGCTGACATGCAGGTGGTCTTGTGGACTGGGTTAACCTTGCATAGTGCCTAAGGCTACATGTCAGGATCATCTGCTTTTGGACTGCACCACAAATGGGTAAAGGGACTGACTAAGAATATTTCTTAATTGCATCACCCATACATGGTGGAGCATGCCAAATTTATAACACCAATGCCCATTTAGTTTCTGGGGTTACTTTGGCATACTCTTTCCCAGAGCACAGTAAAGTATTTGGGGTAGTATTATGTCATGGACAAAAGTCTCCAACTCCTTGCTTCACCAGATGATTCATAATCTGGTCTTTATAAAAGTGAGTAGTAATCTTTTGTATGTAATGGTTTAAATGTGTTATTTCTTTGCTTTTCTGTAGTGTATACTACTTTGATTATGAATAAAAATGTCCATATGGCAGAATGTTTGCTGAAATGTGACTAGATAATCTTATATCTTATATTTTATATATATATATATATATATATATATATATATATATATATACATGTAAAACATTTTGGGAGTGTGTTATGTATAGTTTAAAATTATTAAATTTTCTAATAGGGACAGATCATTCAACTTAATAGGTTCTTTGAACAGTTGCTGTTTTGGGATTCCATACTAAATTATTAGGCCAGTTTAGGGGCTATGTAAGAACAACAAAGAAAAACAAATTAAATATTTTTATAATAAAAACATACAAAAGTGACAACTGATAAAGTAACTAATTTTTAAATGAATTAATACCTTCCAGTGCAGGCATTGGCCTTGGAAAGGTTGGGAGCCCCTCTTCCAGCCATATCTGCCCTCCATATGTCTCTGAATAATCTGTTATTCCCCAATATTGCCCACATAGTCCAGTATTATTTGCTTAAAAGTCACTTTCCTTGAGTTTATCTGCACTAGTTATTTCAAATTCATGCCCTTTTTGCAGATAAACAGTCTCTGTTTTATCAGTAATCACACTGATCTTGCTCTTGTCTCATTTTAGTTCTTTTAGCTGAGAAATTGTAGTGCAAATTCACAATGAAAGAAGGTCAAGTCTACAGTAGCATCTAGCAGCAATGCAGCTCTTCTCTTGCTCATACCTTAATGTGATCTGTTGTACTGCATATTTAGTGAAAGATAATTTTGAATACCATGCTAATGAGTCTCATGTTCTTAATTAGTGACTTGCCAAATGCAATTACTTCTCTGACCAGTTTAAGCTAAATATTGTACAAATGTTTTATTTTGTATGGTACTGCATTTAGTACAATTGCATATCTCATGCACATGCAAGCATTCAATTTGGTGCCATTTCAGGTGTTAGAATGTGAATTAGTTTACTCTCAATGCATTGTGTAAAAAGGCCTTGCTCAGTAAAATGGTCAGAAATTACCTGTTTAGTTTAGATCAGAGAATTAAGGTCAAGAACTGCTAATTACCTTCAGTCTTCATTCATGGATTTGATTCCCTCACTTTCTACTTGCAAACTGAGACACTAAAGATGTTATTTAATCAGATACTACCGTCAGGTTGTCTCTCAAAAGGGCCCTTGTACTTTACATGCCTACCTATCTAATTAAATGCATGGAGTTTTTCATGCATTTCCAGTCTTATTGCAGGCTTTATGTCTGTCTGTCTGTCTCTATGTCAGTATGGCTGCAATTCAGCTTAGAATGATTATTCCTATATAAAAATAGTTGTGTTTAACGTGTTTCTTACTGAGTAATAAAATGAAAGTGTCAGTTTCATCCTGAATATTTAGAGGTTGATCACTGGTTATAACATACAAAATTGCACTCAAATTCCAAAATGATCACCTACATCAGAAGATTACAGCTGGAAAGAGTAAATCCTTCACTGGTCATTCATATATAGACAAAACCATTATTGTCTGCATGGGATTCATGTAGTTTCTGACAGTGCAGAATATATATAACGGGCACTTAGTTTTTTGCTTTAAATTACATGTCAGGGTTACTAACACAGTGTTTGGCTGTAAACACTCACAGTAATTACCTTATTCCACAGTAACCAGCTGAGGTGTACCTTCTCATCTCTCATTTGTGCCTCATTTTCTTTCAGATGGATTACCAGTTTGGTACATCACAGTGGTTTTGGTACAACAATTTACATACTGTAGTACTTGCTTTAAATATTTGCGGTTGCCTAGATTGCTAAATACATTTTAACAACCAAAAGTATGAAGATTTCTTGTTGTCATAGTAACGATCTGCAGGATTTCATAATGCACATTTCTTCGGGAGAGAAAGAAACTCTTCACTTGAAAATTAAGTTTAATCCTGGTGAGAGCTTTTTGCATTCATTACATTACTTTCTTAAATTAAAAAGGCAAGAAGAAATAATAATTACACAGGTATGGCTAAAAGTTAAACTGGAATGATTAGATTCAAATCTAACATCCTAAATGTGATCTTTTTTAAAAGCATGCTATTCCATATAAATTATGATTTCTTTTCCACAGCATGATAACTTATAACACTAATGAAGAAGAAGAAAAATGCATTTTTGCATAACTTAATTCACCAATATAACCTAAAGAAAAATTCAATGGCACTGGAGAACTGCGACTGTCAGGTGTGTTTTTGTTATGGTCCAACCTGACCTTGAGAAAAGCATGTTGTTGTTTGTCTTTTGGCTTTTCCGGGTAAGGGGTCGCCACAGCGGAACTCCAGTCCACTAATGATTGGCAGTAGATTTTTACGAAACGCCGAGGTGCCAGCTCGACACCCAACTTTCATCGAAGACCTTGAGAAAAGCATATGCCTGCATAATAGTACATACTATTTTCTGCATTTCTGTGGAATAAACATACCTGCTTTTTTAAATGTTCCACAAAAAAGTGTAAATCTATGAATCAACAAAGGAAATAAGATAAAACAAAAAATACAAATATGCATTTGGAAGCTTAAGTGCCATGCTGCATTTTCTCCCCAGTCATTCCTGTTCTGTGTAGGCTGTTTCTTAATAAAAAGCTTTGTAAACTTTTTTTTTTTTATTATGTAGCTGCCCACATAAATTAACTTTATCCCTCAGTGACATCCCCATAAGGATAGCATTTGGATACATCCGTAGTGGGCACCACTGTCCATGTACAGTCAATTAAACTCTTTGGACACATTCATACGCTATTGTTGCAGTGGTATCACCAAGAGCTAAAGTTCAGCAAAGGTCAATGTTGTCATCACAGAAAAAAAGCACATTTTACAAAAGATTTTATTAAATAAAAATATTGAACACATAGGCACAGTGTTAGCAGGGAAAATGCATCCTGGTTTAATAGGCATTACATGTGGTGGTACAAAGCTAAGTGAAGAATTTGTAAAGAATTTTGTTAAGGAAATAATGCTGGGAGTAGTGATCTTCATGAGATGGAAAATATTTGTCTTAGAACTTTGAAATTTCTGACCAAACAAATTAATTCATAATTAATGTTGCATCTTTAACTGCGACTGCTGCAAAAAACTAGCTCCTCATCTTTTGGCTGGTGGGTTTGTGTTGTGCAATCTGCAGGCCTAACGTCATATTAATCCCATAGTATACAGAATTTAATCTAAAACTTAATGTTGGTGAATATGCTACAGCACAGTACAAAAAATGTTCATACATGCCTCTAATATGATTTGTTCATGAATTCTGGACAAAGACAAAAAGAATGTGGGGTCAAAGACACAAAATCAGGAGCATTTTTAAAATATTACTCTAATTCACTTAAAAAGTTAATAGAACAGCTGGCTTTGCATCACCTTGTACTTTCTGAGTAATATGAAGTGTCAGTTCATAGCATCCTAGATTCATAAATATTCCAAAGCTAGTGAGGAATATGACCATTCATGCCTTACCAGTACCCTCCCTCAGGCTATACTCCTTTCTGTAGGAGGGGTCATACCAATCAATCGTGGAATACATTTGTGAATATCCATCAAGTCACATAGGTTATTTTTAAAGACAAATAAATAGTGAGTCACTCTGCTTAGCATGTAGAGAAAGTTTATTACAGAAGTTTAGGAAGTGCTGAATGACAAATCCTGACCCTCAACCATGTTTTACTTACCTATTGATGGAGATTTAAGTCCCTGGTCTTAATAATGGCAGCAATATTGGACTTGCAGAGTTTATAAGTGGTCCAGGACAACTGAGTGTCGAAGAGCACAGTAAGCTGAAACCTCCCCTCAAAAGACACGATAAAGGAAATGAGCTTTTAATGTGTCATGGCAGCTTTGGGACTTCAGGCCTGTGAACTTTTTGTTTAGGAAACTCTGATCAGCCTTAATTGTTTAATATGTTTACTGAAGTACATCATAAAGGGGGTGTTGTACTCAATAATTTGCCTGATGAATTCTGAGTAAAAGGGACGACTGATTACCTCTTTAGACCTTAATGATATTCCTTTGGCAATTATCTGGACTAAATAAAAGGATCTCCTGACAGTCATTGTCACATGATGGTCAAAAGAGAAGAACCTAAGTACCTGGGACACTGACTACATTTTTTTGTTTTCTAGTAGTATGCTATCTATACAGTAGGATGAAGGGAAGTTGTTTCCCAAAAGTATGAAATTGTAATATCTGGTATTATTGACTAACAGTAATCCTCAGAGATTTACCAGAAAAACAAAAATGTTATGAGTGACAGGGTAAAGAGATATGAGGTAAAATTAGGGATATTCTGCAAAATCAGAGACAGTTGAAACCTAAGTCAGCAGTGGTTCTGTACAGACACCTTGTCCCCACACCAGTAGCTTATCTTGTTCCATCATTTAATAATGTACATTTATTTCCTTAACCCATCTGAGTGGTTTAACTTTCCTCTCTGACTAACCTAAATTGCTTCCACTGTGAGCTGTCAGGTTATAAGTCATCAAGAAGCCATCTCACCAAACATAATCAGCAGAGAAATCAAGGCAAAGAAAAAACTAAATGCAAGAGTTTTTAAAGGGGGAAAGCTCACTGCAGCCTCATTATGGTGTATATATATATATATATATATATATACCAACTCCACAGTCACAAAAACACAAAGAAGTGAGAAATATGTCGAAGGGAAGGATTAACTGTTGATACACACTGGGAAATTTCACTGGCAATGTGCGCCCATGGAAAATAAAAATCATGGAGTTTAACTTTGTCAAACTGTGCTCCATGAGTTTGATCCTCAGACAGTTCTAATTCAACAAACAATAATACAGTCACAAGAATTAGATGCAGTTGTAGAACCTACTATTTTACCAATGACATGGCAATCATAGGATAGAGGGTTTGATGTAGGTATTAAAGTTATATGTTATGAAAATAGATGGAAGCACTATTATATTATATAACAATAACCCAAGGTTCTGTGTGGGTAATGCAGTATTTACCACAGTTGATGTGATTTGGTCATAAGGGCAAAGCCTGAGTAACTAAACAAAGCTCAACACAGGTAAATCAGCATTACCCACAGCCAGCCATGGGTTATTGCTATTATATAATGATGTTATATAAGAAAAAATTAACTTACCTTTCTTAATAATGTTCTTCTATAACAGCACCATGGTTGTCTTCCACATTTTCCCCCAGCAACATGAGTCTTTCTTGATGTACTGCATATGTGTATGAGAGTTACATTCCCATGCTTATGCAGTACAACAGTGCTGTGCAAATGAAGCAATGGACAAAGGAAGATCTCTGTTGATTTTTTTTTTTTTAATTAAAAAAATGAAATCTGGAGACATCAAACATGGGGAGAGACAGGACAAAGAAAATATAAGGATAATGATGTACCTGATTATCCTTGTATTTTTCTCTATCCTATCTTTCTCATTCTTTTGAAGTCTCCATTTTTTGTAAGTCTAATTTTTTTTAATTAAAGAAAAGTAAAAGCTCTGTTGAATATATTAATAGAAGAATGTCTGGGCGACCGCACTTTTTTCCATTAGTATATGCTCGATTTGCAACGGGCACGCTATTTGGGCTGACCAATCAGCATTCTCATTTTTGAATGTTAATAGCCAGTCATTGTATAATATACATGCTCATATCAATGAAGATATCCTGGGTCCATATGACTGAGACAACAGGAATACTGAAGGAGAAGCCATTCAGAATTTCCATTTAGAGAATGATATAATGATGGCTCACACATGGTTTACAAAAAACACAGCCACAGGACTGCATATAAGCATGGACAGCATGCAACCCAGGAAGACTTCCTTTTAGGAAGAAAGGGCTGCTGGAGTTGAATCAGAGATTGCAAAATCATTCCTAGTGAAATCCTCTGCCCTCAGCATAAACCACTGGTGGTCACAATCACTTGATAGCAGTGGTCAGGAAGGATCTAGAATTAAGAGAGACTAGACTAAAGATCTGGAAGCTGACTGGAGCAAAACTACAGGAGTTCAAGGAAAAACCTTGAACCCCAGAAAGTGAAAAAAAATAGTTGGAGCAGAAGTGGAATGGCAGCAACTCAAAACAGCATGTGGGAATATGAGAGAACAGGTCTGTGGTTGAGCCAGGTCTGAAAATATGAACATATGGAGAGCTGGTGTTAGAATCCAGAAGTCTAAAAAACTAATCAGAAGTAAGAAGGAGTCACCAGTGCCATGGTACAGTGTGATAAAACCTTGAATATATCTCAGCCAACCTGGGTTTGATTACTGGCTCAAAGCATCAGAGGTAATGGCAGGGGAGGAAGGGCATGTCTATCACAAGGTAGGCTGGGAAAGACATTTGTCCAGAGGATGCAGTGTGGAATGATTTCCTTTGGGAAGACTGGAGAAACTGTCACAGAGTAATCCTGCGAGTGGGTGAAGTGGCCTGTTGATGTCAGCCCTTTGCAGAAGTGAGGGTTGTCTAAGCATGGATCACTTATTGCATGCCCCATCCAAGAGCACTGCTGGGTATGTACAAGGGATATGGTTAAAGCTTAAAACTCCATGGCTGCAATATGACATTCATACATACAAATATTTCACACATGGACATTAATGCCCTCCTAGCCTGCCAATATACCAAAACAGTTGTTTCCATAATAAGAGTCCAATTGTTCTTAAAAACATCTAAACTAGTGCTTACTTTAATGTAGTTTGGTAGTCTGTTCCATGCATCAGCTGCTCTCTCACAGAACCAATTAGTACAGTTTTCATTCCTATAGAATCTTTTTTTAATTTCTCCAAGTCTTTTGTGATTCTTATACCACGATGGGGATGGACCCCATTCCTAAATCAAAGTATGATTAAAGTTCATGAAATAAGTATTGTTTCAATTTTTGATGTCAGCCAGAAGTTTTCTTTGCAGCACCTGCCATGTACCCAGTATTGACTCCTTCTGCAATTCATATGGAGTTACATGCATTGGTAACATATCTAAATACAACTGTAGATTCTTTTTTATAAGACTCATTGCTCATACTACTGTTGAAACTGTCTGGGTATCTTTCTTCCACATTGTTCTCTTTTCTGCCTGCAAATAGTGATATTTTATGACTTTGTGTCTCTCTGTATGCAAGGCACTCTAGTCACTGGGTGTGGCAATTGCAATGATCAATGCTACTTTTGTCTTCTTTTCATGGACCACTATATCTGGTTTGCTCACATCTATCTTTTGTACTGTTTTTAATGGGTGACCCCATGTGATGTAGAGTTCATCATTTTCTGTGATGCTTTGTGTTTTTTAGCAACATCAGTACCATAATGTTTGCACAATCCCCATTGCAACAGTCTTGCCACATTATTATGTCTTTCAGTATACAGTCCTTCTGTCATTAGTATGTCACAAAAAGCAACAAAGTGTGCAACTGATTCCAATTCTGTTTTACAAAACCTACATTTGTTTGTTTCTCCCACACGTTCAATGGACTTTATAAAAGAACATGTACATAGACCACTATCCTGGGCCGCCAATATTAACCTTTCATCTTTTGGTTTGAATTTGCCTCACCTTAACCATTCCTGCATTTGATCCTGATCAACATGAGGTTCTTCCAGTAGTTTTCTATACTTGCAAATATATTTATGCATTTTCCACATTTCTTGCCTTCTCATCTTGTCCTTCACCTTATATTCTTTTTTTTGTGTGTGTTTTTGGCACATTCAGTTGCTGTCTGATTTTTAGCTAGTTCTGGTTTGATTTCCATTCCCGCTTGACGCCGATATATTTCTTCTAGACTAAGAAGGGAAGTTATCTTAAATTTATTCTCCTTATGTTTGGAAACTTTCACTACATTTGGGTCTTGTGAGGTCAGCAAATATGTGTGCAGTCCCATGATTGCAGATCTATACATCCAATCAATTTCATGGAGGCCCATACCTCCTTCAGAACGGGGAATATATAATCTTGGTATGAACTGATTTTTATAAATCATTTGATGAGCATGAAGTATCTTTCTTGTTTTCCTATCTAATCCATCCAACTCCTTTTGGGGACAGTCAATCACTCCAAAACTGAAAGTTAGGACAGGAAGAGCAAATTGGTTTATAGCTTGAATTTTGTTCCTAGATGTCAACGCTGTTTTCAGAATTAATTTAAGTCTTCAAAAATATTCCTTACTAAGTTTTATTTGCATTTGTTCATATTTTATTGTTGATCTTTCATCAATTCCCAAATGTTTATACAGTCCCTCTTGTTCAAGTTCTTTTATATCACATTCTTGTCCCAAACTGATGTTTTCTTGGTGCTGTAGCTTTCCTGCTTTAAAGGTTGCTTTTGCACATTTGTCAAGACCAAATGACATTCTTACATCATCTGAAAAAGTTTTGACTGCTTTCAGTTGTTCTTTCATTTCCTCATCTGATGAGCTATATAGTTTTAAATCATTGTCAAAGAGAAGATGAGAAGTCTTTACACTTTGCTGTTTTCTAGGAGCCAAATTATAGCCATGGCCTAATCTAAGTAGACAGCTTAATGGGTTAAGGGCAAGACAGAATAACAGCGGTGACAGGGAGTCACCCTGGAATAATATACCCCTTTGAATTGTTATCCCTGGAATAATAATTTGTCCTTTATCATGTCTTAATTGCAAAGTATTTTGCCACTGTTTCATGGTCACTTTAATGTAATTGATCAGTATAGGATGTATCTTATACATTTTTACGCACTCTTTTTATCTGTGAAAGTAGAATACTGTCAAGTGCTTTTTTGTAGTCAATCCATGCTATACTTAGATTCTTCCCCTTTTTACAGTTCTCCACTATGACTTTATTTAACAACAAATGATTCTTTATCCATATGACTTTCTTTTATTGCCCTTTTGTTCTATTGCCATAACTGAGTTTTCTTCTAAATGACTATAATCTCTGTCAGCATCAATTCTCGTGTATAGTTTATACGTCACTGGAAGGCAAGTTATTGATCTATAATTTTTATGATAGCTTGCAGGTTCACTCTTAATTAGGAGCATTGTTTTTCCTGTTATTTACCAGGCTGATGTCTGTTTGGGGTGAGCATATAAATAGCTCTTACTCATGGATAAATCTTTGTGCAAAGATGTTAATACTTTTAGCCAGAAGTTAAGTACTACATCTGGGCCTGGGATTTTCCAGTTGGAGGCTTTTCTTAACTTTGTTTCAATCTCTCTGGCTGTTACTTTATCCCATTTCATATCCTGTACCTTTAACCTCCTTATTATTTCTTTTGCTTCTTCTATCCATTTAGCATCTTTGTTATGTTCCACATTAACTTCATAAATACTTTTCCAAAATGTATTTATTTCTTCTTTTTTTTGGGGGGGGTGGTCTTTCAATTCCTTTTACCTTGTTTCCCAATTCTCTATAAAACATTTTGGGTCATCAATAAATTGCTTATTTTGTATTTTCCTTTATATTTATCTGTGTATCAAGTTTTTCTGCATGTGTTGATATTTTTAGTTTATTATTTGTGATAGTTTATGATAAATCCTGATCCGTTATAATGCTGCACATGTTTTTATCACATCTATCTTTAGAGTATTTTTGTTGATCTGTTCCCTCTTCTATACTCTTCTAACAGTGACACTTCTTGTCTTAATTGCTTTATAGTTTTCTCTACTCGATACTTCCATGATGGTATTTGATATTTCCCTTCCTTTCCCTTACTACCCTGTGTTCTTGTGGCAGAATTTTATCTGTTATTAATTTAGCTGCACGGTAATACATCCTGTTTACTTTTGTTATATTGCATCAATTTCTATGAACAGTCCTAGTTACTGTGTTCATTTGAGTTATCATACTTCTAATGTTTTGGGTTTTATTGACCTTCTGCAGTCTATTTTTTCATTGATCTTAATATGTCTAGCTAGATCTATTAAATCAAGCAGCTCTTCTCTTAGCTCATTTTCTTCTAAACTGAGAGCACATTTTTTCCCTCCATTTCATGGGGGCATTCTATAGAAAGTTCTATAGCATCTTCCTGTGGCACATTCTCTTCAATTTCATCCTGTGTCATTTGTTGCTCTGTCATACGGGAACTCACTGGCCTATCACTCCTCAGCATTGACTGTGTCAGAGTTGCCACAGTTTCCTGTTCCTTCCCTTGCTGGCCAGCTTCAAGTGAATGTTTATACTGGTTTACTGTGAAAGGCTCCAAAATATCTTCATATGGCATCTGGCCTGTTGCTTCCTGTTCCACTGGTTTCTCCTTAATTTGGATGTTCATTGCTCTGTCCTGCTGTGGTGTTTTCTGAGTTAGATTTTCTACACTGAATCCTTCCATTTGTAGGTACTCCATTTCTTTAACTTCTCCAGTACTGATCTCTTTTTCTAGTTTTCCTCTGTCTTCTTATTTTTTGAATTGTAAAGCTTTCCATACCTGGATTCCTTTGCCTGTATTTCTCTTTGAATATCTTTGGTGCTGCTTTTTAATATTGATAAGTTTTGCGTTCTCCTTTGCATAAATATTGTACCATGTTAAATCTCTTTTACTTTCCCATGTCCATATTTCTTCTTTAGACGTCTCTTGATCTTCCTGTTTCTCCTTATTTTGGGGACTTGTTCCATCATGCTGTGATCAAACCTGTGTTAGACCTTCTACACCAAATGCTTCACTTCGCAGACATTCCATAACTTCAACTTGTGTATTTTTTACTTCTACTTTACTAATCTTCTTTTCTACATTCCCTCTTTGTGATATTATTATTTTTGTTGTGAAATTTTCCATATCTGGATGCCTTTGCCTATATTTCTGTTTGAATATCTTTGGGGCTACCTTTTTTGTATTGATTAATTAGGCCTTCAACTTTGCATAGATATTGCACCATATATAATCTCTTTTTCTTTCTTATTCCCATATTTCTTTTATACATTTCAAAAATCTCTAGGTTTTGTTGTTTATATTTTTGCACTTCCACAGATGTGTCTTTTTCCAAACAGATGAAAGTTTTTTGGTCTATATGTTTTTCACAAATCTGTTGTATTAATGAGCACATATTTTTATTTGAAATTTCTAACAGTTTCTCTTTTGGAAGTATTTTTCTTTCCTCTGATTTCTCTCTGAATCTTTTTGTATATCTTGTATCTGGAAATTCTTGACATTTTGCATGATAGTAACAATAAATAATTTCTTCCTTATCCTCAATAGTCCAGTTTATTATCTTTATGGCTCTTCTTTGGCATATCAGTTTTTGTGGTTTTCCTTCTACAATGGGGGGTTTGGCATGGCATCCTCCCCCTGGGCCTGTCCCCATTGTAGGAATGTTTCTGTATTTTGATGATTCTACACTGTCATTTTTTCCAGTCCTGGCACCAGTGCGCCCACCAGGACTGGGCACTTTTTTATCCTGGGTCTTGTGTACCCAGCTATCTTTTTTTAATTTTTGACCTACTTCTGTCCATGATATATGCTATATAAAATATGGTCTATATATCAGTGTTGTCTTGGTGAAATTTTGTGAAAAACAGGGTCCACCTTGTGAAGGTACTCACCAAGACTTGAGGATGAATTCAGTTTCAGCAATAGTACTCTCCTTTATTTGCTGATTGTCATCTCTCCAGTCAAACCCTTATCATCTCTCCATTTGGATCTTCTGCATAGGTTGCCTGTTGATTCTGTACTACTTTTTGATAACCCCAAACATTCCCATAGATAGTTGTCTCTAAATGCCCTATATACTGGAATATGATCTCCTCTTAAATATCTATAAGAGACATTGTACAACTTCAGATATTTTAGTCTGTCATAATAACTTACATTTCCACAGCCATGGATGCTCTTGGTGTATTTCCACTTGTACTCTTTCCAGTTTACTCATGCTTGTTTTATTATAACATTTCCATATTGTTATTCCATACTCAAGTTTGGGTCTAATGTAATTAACAAACAATGACTTCATCATTTCTGATTTCATAGACTTTATAAATATTTTTATAGAACTTAGAATTATATAACAATCATTAACCAACTGGTTGATATGATTAATAACATTCAAAGCTGCATCTACCCATATACCCAGCACCTTAAATGAATCTACAGTTTCAATCACTGTGTGCTGTATTAAATATTCACCTTTCAGTTTATGTCTCCCAAATCTCATATGCTTAGTTTTTTGATGTAGTTATCAACATATTATTCTTCTGTGCCAAATTTATTCAAGTTAATTTGCAGACATGCCTTATCTCTAACACATGTAATCAGTTTACCCAATTTCAAGTCATCTCCATACAGACTGCAGAACACCTCAGCTGAAAAAATTAGGTCTGAAAAATAGAATCTAAACATATAATGGCCAAGGACAGAGCCCTGTGGGACACTCTGACTGTAACCAAGAATTTCACCTGTCCAGTTGCTGTATGATACTTGCCACATCCTATCTGAAAGCCATGCAGCTATCCATCTTATCAAGAGTAAATCAATACCTAATTGTTTTAATTTACCCATCAGTGTTTTGTGTATGATCCTGTCAAATGCTGAAGTTAAATCAATATAAATTACATCACAGCACAATTTTTCATTCATAGCTGTTATTATAGTGTAATAGAACATCATGTTATAGGTGGAAATACATCTATTTTCAACATATGCACGCTGATATATGGTTTCAAGTCAGATCCTTTCCAGTTTTGACAATAACTTATCCAATATTACCTTCTCCATTATTTTCCCACAGTAAGAAAGTAGACTTAAAGGTCTATATGAATCTGAGTTTGTCCTACTCCCCTTTCCATTAAAGACAGGTTTAATAACTGCCATGTCTCCAATTTTGAGGAATCTCCCCATATTTATATGACCTAGTAAATAATATATATAATGGTATCTCCCTTTTTTAATTTTTCCAAATATTTAGGGTTTCTAATACCATGACAGGAATGGACTCTATTACTTTGTCAAAGTACGATTAAAGTTCAAGAAATTAGTATTGTTTCAATCTTTGATGTCAGCCAGAAGTGTTCTTCACAGCACCTGCAATGTGCCCAGTAATGACTCCTTCTGCAATTCATATGAGGTTACATGTATTGGTAACATATCTAAATAAGACTGTAGATTCTTTTTTAGAAGACCCATTGCTCCTACTATTGGAACTGTCTGGGTATCTTCTTCCACATTGTTCTTGTTTCTGCCTGCAGATCCTGGTATTTTATCACTTTGTGTCTCTCTATATGCAAGATACTGTAGTCGCTGGGTGTGACGATTTCAATGATCAATGCTACTTTTGTCTTCTTTTTGTGAATCACTATATCCGGTTTTCTAGCATCTGTCTTTTGAACTGTTGGTAATGGGTGATCCCATGTGATGTCAACTTCATCATTTCTATGATGCTTTGTGGCTCGTATTTCCAGTGTTTTTCAGCCAGTTCAATGGCATAATGTTTGCACAATCCCCAGTGCAACAGTCTTGCTACATTATTCTGCCTTTCAGTATACAGTTCTTCTGCCATCAGTATGTCACAACCTGCAATGAGGTGTGCGACTGTTTCCAATTTCATTTTACAAAACCTGCATTTGTCTGTTTCTCCTACATGTTCAATGGACTTTGTAAACCAGCGTGTACATAGCCCACTATCTTGGGCTGCCAATATTAACCTTTCATCTCTTGGTTTGAATTCACCTCTCCTTAACCATTCCTGTATTTATTCCTGATCAACATGAGGTTCTTCCAGAAGTTTTCTATACATGCAACTACATTTATGCATTTTCCGCATTTCTTGCCTTTTCATCTGGTCCTTCACCTTATATTCTTTCTTTTGTTTTTTTGGCACATTCAGTTGCTGCCTGATTTTTATCTACTTCTGGTTTGATTTCCATTCCTGCTTAACCCAATATGCTTCTGCTAGATTAAGCAGAGAAGTCATGTTAGATTTATTCTCCTCATGTTTCAAAACTTTCACTATGTTTGTGCCTTGTGAGGTCAGCACATATGTGTGGAGTCCCATAATTGCAGATCAATACATGTAATCAATATCAAGGAGGCCCATCTCTCCTTCAGAACGGGGAATATATAATTTTGGTATGCATTGATTTTTATAAATCATTTGGTGAGCATGAAGCATCCTTCTTGTTTTCCTGTCTAATCTATCCAACACATTTTGGGGCCAGTCAATCACTCTAAAACTGTAAGTTAAGACAGGAAGAGCAAACTGGTCTCTAGCATGGATTTTGTTCCTAGATATCACCGCTATTTCAGGATGAATTTAAGTCTTCTAAAGTATTCCTTACGAAGTTATATTTGCATTTGTTCATGTTTTATTGTTAATCCTTCATCAATTCCCAAATATTTACACATTTCTTCTTGCTCAAGTTCTTTTATATCACGTTCTTGTCCCAAACTAATGTTTTTCTGATGCTGCAGCTTTCCTGCTTTAAAGGTTGCTTTTGCACATTTATCAAGACCAAATGACATTCTTATATCGTCTGAAAAAGTTTTGATAACTTGCAGTTGTGCACCTCATCTGATGAGCTATACAGTTTTAAATCATCGACAAAGAGAAGATGAGACGTCTTTACACTTTGTTGTTTTCTAGAAGTCAAATTATATCCATGGACAAAATTGTTAAGTAGACAGCTTAATGGGTTAACGGCAAGTAAGAAAAGCAGTGGTGACACACAGTCACCCTGGAATATCCCCCTTTAAATTTTTATCCCTGGGATAATAATTTGTCCTTTATCATGGCTTAATCGTAAAGTGGTCTGTCACTGTTTCATTGTCACTGTAATGTAGTTGATCAGTGTATGGTGTATCTTATACATTTTTAAGCACTCTTTTATCCGTGAATGTGGGATAATATAAAATGTTTTTCTGTAGTCAATCCATGCCGTATTTAGATTCATCCCCTTTTTACAGGTTCGCCACTATGACTTTATTTAACAACAAATGATCCTTTATTCCATATGACTTTCTTTTATTGCTGTTTTGTTCTATTGCCATAATTGAGTTTTCTTCTAAATGACTAAAAACTCTGTCAGCATCAATTCCAGTGTATAGTTTATATGTCATCGGAAAGCACGTTATTGGTCTATAATTTTTTGGGTAGCTTGCAGGTTCACTCTTAAGTAGAAGCATTGTTTTTCCTATTGTTAGCCAGGTTGGTGTCTGTTTGGGGTGCACATATAAATAGTTCTTACTCATGGCTAAATTTTCGTACAAAGATGTTAATACTTTTAACCAAAAGTTAGGTACTGCATCTAGGCCTGGGGGTTTCCAGTTAGAGGCATTTCTTAACTTTGTTTCAGTCTCTCTGACATGAGTAAGAACTATTCATTCCATTTCATATCCTGTATCTTTAAACTTCTTATTCTTTCTTTTACTTCTTCTGTCCATTTAGCATCTTTGTTATGTGCCACAAGCTCTTCATAGATATTTCTCCAAAACCCATCTATTGCTTCTTTTTTTGGTGGTCTTTCAATCCCTTTTACTTTGTTTCCCAATTCTCTATAAAACTTTTTTGGAGCATCAATAAATTGCTTATTTTGTACTTTTTCTTTATATTTATCTGTGCATCTTCTAAGTTTTTCCACCCGTGCTGAGATTTTTAGTTTGCTATTTGTGATAGTGCATGATAGATCCTGATCTGTTCTAATACTGTGCATTGCTCATTATTGGTGCTGTAAGTTCTTGCTGAAGTCTTCTCAGGTCATTATTACTTAATCTGTCTCCTTCCAGTGCTTTGCTTGGATCATGTTTGTATAGTTCTTTTTTAATATAATCAATTTTAATTCCAGTATCTGAGTTTACCTGGATATCACTAGAACAACTTATCACCATCTTTATGGAGCCAAACTGTTTTGCATAAAATTTTGTAAATACAGCTATAATCTAATGTGTCAGTAATTTCTTTAGAAACACAAAATATGTCTAGTTGTATATGTATGTTCCAGTCCCTTGTATTTTTTTTTTGTTACAAACTGAAGCAACTGTTGTTCCTGAACATAAGTTGTGAATAATTTCCTTACTAATGTTGTTGAATTAATACTATTCCAGCCTGTTCCTTGTAAATTTAAGTCCCCAGCCACTATTATTCTTCCCCACTGTGTTTCATGGAAGAAATGTATGAATTCCTCTGGGTGATCAGCACTTGACTTTGGTGGTCTATACACTCCAACAATTGTTATATGTTCCGGGGTTGTCTTTATTGTCACAGTTACACAGTCTATAGTATTGGTGTTATCATTGAGCATGTAATAATCACAATCTGTAGTATTGGTGTTATCACTGAGCATGTAATAATCACAAGTTTCATAACTATCTTTAATTCCTGTCATAATACCCAGTGGCAGCTGGTGACTTCAAATCAAAGGGGAGCTGCAGGAGAGAGCTGAATGGGTGGGGCCAATGGGAAGGGGTGTGGCCAACTAGAAAGGGGAGGAGCCATGTCCCAAACCACAAAAACTGGAACTTTAATTAAATGTGCTGCCCTGGGTGCCAAACCGTCATTATGAGAGTCCAATCAAGACAAAATGAAGTGTAGAAGAAAAAAATATTTCAATGCATTGGCTGCATGACAGCTTACTTAATATCTAGATGGAAACAAAAAGGTTGTGAGGCATGAAAAACTAAATTACTTTTTAAATACATTACTGGAATGCCAGTCAAAATCAAGTACAAGAAAAACAAGCAGCACTCATCTCAAACCACTTCTCCTTGCACTGCAGTTCTAATTATAATTTATATTCAGCTTTGTAACAAGTACCAAGTAACATGCTGAAAGTAGCAATGATACCCCCTACTTGTAAAAATGTTTCTTATCCAAAAAAGACCTGCTGCCTGACAACTATCTACTTGTTTCTTTGGGAAAACATGATCAAAGTAAAAAATGAACAGCAAACAAGAAACAAGTTCAAGATAAATTGCTTAAAGGATTACTGCACAGGTTATGGACCACACATGATAGATTGGCATTCTGTTTAGTTTATGGGTAAAGCCTGCATCGATGACTGCAAGGCTCCAACAAAGGTTATGAGCTTCTTAAAATACTGTAATCCTGTCCTTTATTACAAATACTGTCATATGCATTTCAGTACCCAAGGCTTATACGTTATCTAGTTATGTAAGTATTCTCTGCATGGCAACAACAAAAAGGCTTTCAATGTTGGTAATTCTTTAACAGTGTGTTTATTAAATTTTATTTGCATCTTACAATCTCAGACAAGCTTACCTGATGGTCGTGAAATCACTGCTACTTAAACACAGAGCAACAGGCACTTTCTGAATAAGAAGCATCAACAGTATAAAAATATGACAGAAACTAGAATATTCTGCAAAATCAAGCAAGATAGATGAAAAGCCACTGTAGTACTTGTGTCTACCTTGGATGGAGGAGGGGGATACTCTGCACACTTACACTGCATAACTGCTCCTTGCCTTGCTTGGACACATCCAGAGTCACTACATGGGGGAGTGGGGTGCAACAAGTATGTCACAACTTGAACTGCCTCTGGCTGACTGCATTGCAGTTCATACCATACAGATCACTTAGCAATTGATAGAGTGATATATTTTGTGGTTTATGTAGCTCCTTTTCAGTTCCTCAGGACCAGTCTTTATTTTAATGTGGATGCAGTCAATGGCTCCCAGTACCTCAGGGAAATGGGCTATGTCATAGAAGTCTTACATAGTGTTCCCCCTCTCCTCTGTTGTATGTAAAAAACACATATGCTCACCCACATGAAGAAGCATGACAATGAGAAACTGATAGAGTATTATTGAGGCAAATGCCTGAGATACCCCACTGGTTTCCAGTAGGTCAATGAAAGGTCCCTGTAGCCAATATAAGTAAAACCACACATACATTGTTGTCCACTAGAATAGGTAGTCTACTGGGATAGGTAGCCTACAACTCCCATGGGACTGTAGACAAGGCAGACTCATATCCACATCATCGTGTATGATCTCCCTAGCCTCACAGCACCAGTCCAGAATATCACTGGTATCTGTGAATTGTTAAATGCAGTCGACCAGTAGTGCTGCTCTGCATTATCTGCTAGCGGTAACTATGGTAACTATGCTTCTGAATTGTAGGCAACCTGTTGTATTACTGTCGATGTTTTTATTTTTGCCTTTCATTTCAGCTCAGTTGCATCACCATGTACTACACTGATTGTTGTATTTTTTCTATGATAATCACTGTTTAAAATGTAACTTGGAGCTTTTCTCTCCAGGCCTCCTCTGAAAACATGCCTTTTCTTTTGGCTCAGTGGGACACTCCCACTAAACAAATGTAAAATAAATAATAAATAAAACCTGTACAATGCTACTAGTCAAGCAAATTTGTTCACCCCAATGTGACAAAGTTTTCTGAATCCCAGCCATGATTCTGCAGTCAGTGAATATACATTTTGGGGTACCACAAACTCATTTTAGCCTGATTCTTGAATACAAAACATTGTATTCAAAAAGGTATTTAAAATACTGGTTATGTGGTAATTTATAGGTCAATATACCTGAAATTACCAACATTATAAGGAAAAGGGTCAGCAAATTAAAAGGTAGTCTCACCAATTTATGATTATAAATATTTTGGCACAGATTTTCTCAATATTTTTCTTATGACTCCTCTCCACATGGCAGTTAGTAGTCTTGTTGCATAACTTTTATGAAGGACAGCTTTATACTAATTGAATAAAACCAAATTTTAAGACAAAGTTATGACATGGGACACCATAGATGTCATGCTAAATATTTGTTTACAAAATACATGAGGTGTATTTATTGCTTCCTAAAACTCCATCCAAAACTGATCTGGCAAATCCCTTAGAACATTAGAGATAACTGGTTACAAGATGAGTCCTCTTCTATAGGAAAATAATTGATACTGGTCATTCTTGCCATGGGCACAAGGAATATAGATTTAAACCAAGACAGCATAAAAACAAAAACAGCACTGTTGACCTAACACACTTGAGAAAATAGTACTAGTAGATAAACACAAAGTTATGCAAATCAACCTAAATACATATATATATATATATATATATATATATATATATATATATATATATATATATATATTTTTAGCTACCGCTAATGTACAGTATTAAACTATTAACATTAGCTGCATACATTTAATGATTTGAACCTATATACGTTACTAAGGGCATTATTGTCACATTATGATATATGGCATTTCATGACCAGCCTGACTTTTAGAAGTTAATATATGCTTTTCCAGTAGTGCTAACCTTCTTTTGCAGGACCTCATGACCAGCCCCTTCTTTCTAATGGCATTTTTCCTGTAATTACTATACCCTTCCTCTTCCCACTCAGAAAAGCTGCATTCATAGGTTCATAGGTTTGTACTAAGCTTATGGCTAAAGTAGACCATCAAGAAGCTCAGCCACATCACTGAGTACTCATGGGTAACCAGCAGTGCCCCTCATTATGTTAATTTTCTTCAGATATTCAAGGTGAAAATTTGTGGTCATCCATGTCGTAATCCCGACTGGTTTTAATGGCTGCTAGAGAAGTACTTGGCTTGATCAGGTAAGGGAAGCGTGTCAAGAAACGGGGAATACATTGCATTAGGTATCTACCATGCCATTTGTTCTTCTTGATATGATAGTGTAGGCTTAGGTCTCCCATACAGGTGCTTGATTTACCACTTGTTTTATTTAGATGAAGGAATTCAAAGAGTGCTGCATCATTCATAGCAGGGGAAGCTAAATTGAGATAATCCCTCAACAGCCAGCATGACACTGGAACTAAGACCTGAGATTGTTTTGGTAAGGAAATGCTGAGGTTTCTCAAGCTGCTTTATGTGCCTGGTGAGGTACATATCAAAGGGTGTATTATATTCAATGATGGGCATAATAAGAGAGGAATAAAGTGAGACTATAACTTCTTTGGACCTTGATGAGATACCACAAAGTATACGCTGGGCAAAGTAGAAGAATTTTCTAACCAGCACAGAGACATGGTAAAAGAAGAGTCAGTCATGAACATACATACCCAAGTCCCTCGTGACTGTGTCAAATTTAAGTGGAAAGTTATTTACATGGTAATCAGTAGTGATGCTGGATTTACCAAAGGAAGCTATGCTACATTTCTTGGTTATAAATGGAAACCCATAATTAATAATACACCAAGCTTTTGTTTGGTCCAGCCCTTGTTGGACAATTTGTTGGTTAGCCAAAGTCCCTTGCTATCAGTGTTTATGTCACAGAAGTATTTATCAAAGAGAATGGCACCCAGGGCAGAACTTTGTGGGACATTACCAGTAACATTTTTTCTGTCTATAGCAAATATACCCCCCCCCCTCCAACTTTAACAGTATGGGTTCTGCCAGACAGACAACTACAAATCCAGTGAACAATGTATGTATTTATGTTCACTTGGGATAGTGTGCCAATAATCTTATCATAAGATAAGCAGTATGGATTGTATGCCCCTTAGCCATGGCCTCAATAATCCTTTCAAAGAAATTAGCCAGGATGAGCAGGCATGATCTGCCTTTTACAAAGCCAAACTGATGTTCCAGCACTAACTCTTTGCTTGTTGTTTAAAATCTGTGTAATACATGAAATTGTGCTACATTATAACAGTGCTACTTGCTTATGTCTGACAATGCAGTGTTGCACCCATAAATTATGTATTTTATAAGACACAATGGCATCATATGTTGTTGCTAACGGTCGATCTAGTAATGATAAAATGTTGTAATGTCAGAATACTGGCGTTCTCTTGAGACCAGTGCAGCTATATTAAAAATATGAAATATATGTGTTGTGTAGCAACCACTACAGAAAATCACATTCCTGAGAGGAAGAAAATTGCAAAACTGAGTGTAGATCCTTGTAAACAATGAATTATAATAAATGATTAAGGAATTTAGAAGCTGAACATTCGTAAGTTAATAGTATTGTGTCTGAGATTAAGAAAGAACAAACAACAAGGAAAACAGTCATCACCAAATAAACAAATGACACCTTTTGTAATACAGTAGTTGTTTTTACAGGTCATAGAGTTTTACTAACAACTTCTACTCAGCAGGAACCAATTTGATTACTAGTTACTTGAAGTAATTTGCAGACCTAGAACTGCCTATAAACTATAGAAAAGAAATCAAGAAACACAGGTGCAATTTAATTTAAAACAAAACTGATATTCATAAAGTGAATTGATGGCTTAGAAAAATCAAATCAAATTCAAATGAATAAAAGTATTTAATTTTGCAATGCTGATATGTTTAAAAAACTGTTTAAATAATTCAGGAACTGCATTCATAAGATGGATTCAAATCCTTTTAACATTTTTAAAACTGGGGAGAAGCATTTAAATAAATGCACATTAATTTTACTTTTTTTGGAAACTATAAACTCTTTTTCAGTCATCACTAAATAAAGACATTCTGTGATCTCATCTTTCAGAGAATATATTTACCTATTTGACAACCAAGATTTTATAACCAAATGAGCGATCTGGTCTAAAGGCCCTTTTCTGAAGCCCAGGCTGTGGAGAGAGTGTTATATACAGGACAAGAGGTTTAAACTGTATGTACACACAAAGGCAGCTACTATCAAAACAAACCAGCCTGGTGGGGGGGGGGGGGGCTCTTTCAATTCCCTCTCTTTTGCCCAGTCAACATTTTACCAGAGAAGCCCCACTATCAGAAATACATTTCCTTACAACATTGCAACAACAGTGGATGTTCCTACCCATGCTTGATTCTAAGCCATGCCAGTTCAGACCCCAGCAAGTCCTCTACAAATCAGTTGCAAAATACAGGATTATATCAACATCTGGAAATGCTTACACAACTGAGATTTTCAGCCCCCACCCAAAAACAATTATTTTTAATGTATACATACAATTCCTTCAAACTACAGACACAACCTCCTCCCTATATCATCATCATCCACATCATGAAAATGGTGACAGTCCAGCAGCCCCCTACCTCCTCACCTTTAATCCTCCTTTTGGATCCTACACTAAACAATCATTACAGCTACACAATACTATTCATTTCAAAGTTTCTCTTACTTTGTACATCTATTAGATATTAAATTCTTGTCCCCGATACTGCTTCCAAAATCCATTGCTTCTGCCCATGCTCTGATAAATCCTCTGCTTTCTCCGGATGTCCTATCACTAAACCTTCCCTGCGAGACACTCCAACCTGCGGGTGAAGCAGTCCGGCATCATCCTGTGTGCGGCTATTGTCACCCACACAGACTTCTAGGTTGCAGGGCAGAGATGACTTTCTCCCTTATCCGGACAGGCAGTCCAGATAAGGGAGAAAACCATCTCTGCCCTGCAACCCAGAAGCCTGTGCGGGGAGTTTGGGGCTCATTTTTTTTTTCTATTTTGATTTTACGTTTGTGTTTTTTTTTTTCATTTCTTTTTACAGGTGGGAGGGCTGCAGTCCTGCAATTCTATTGCATGAGCCACCCCTGATAATACCTCCATCTGATTTTTTTTTTGTTAGAATGTTACAGTAAAAACATTTATACCCAGATAGAACTGATTTATAGTCATTGTTCTTTAACTATGTTTCATAAGCAATAACAACATCAGTCTTGTGGGAACGTAGCAAATTTTCCAATAATAAAACTTTATTATTAATGCTGCTAGTATTATCAACCATCAGAGATGAATCAAATGTTGCTATCTATGAACTGTTAAATTTCCATTCTAACAAAAATACTACCTTCTGTTTATGAGATACTGCAAAATATCTGCTGCAAAAAAATCTGTTCATTGATCTTGACAAATGTACGCCATCCTGTCTGAAGTAGGCATTTACCCAAAAAGTCCTTTCATTCCCTCAGACCTGAATTTTCTTTCTGCATGTGATTTGTGAAAAATACGTCTTAATACCAGTACAAGCTATACTAACTAAAAGGGCTTTAAGTTCCCTCTTAACAGTCAGAGAGTCCTTGCCGATGAGATCATTTGTACTGACATGGATAAAAAAAGATCCATTTTTCCTTACATTAAGGTAATCTAAGGCTTGTCTCTATTTTTGCTCCTGGCAAGCATAACACAATTTGATGTTCATATCTTCTCTGCAAATGTAAGTATCCTTTCCTCTAATAACTGAATCTCCAATTGCAAGAATATCTTTTCTGACCAAATCTGAAGAATCTTCAGCTTCTAATTCAGTAATAGCGGCTCTATCAATTGTTACAAAGGCATTCTCTTCATCAACACTAATCTTACTAACCCCATCATTTCTATTCCTTATTACATTTTCAAGCATACAATTCTCATCCAGCTGGCTTTGTACGTCCACAGTTTGAGCCCTGCTGTCAGTGTCTATCTTTCTCCTCTTTTTTCTTACTGCAATGTTCTTCTGTCCTTCCATATTCAGTGTTCATTTCTTCTTTTTATCTTTGCCTCTTTTTTCTACATTCTGTTTTGGATACATGCTTCCTTTTTTTCTGTAGACCGAAGGGTCTCTGATAGAAAAATGTTATCATTCCCTGTAATCTATGTGTTGCTTAACAAAGTAGCATGCTTTTTAGTATGTATTGACATTTATCAGTGTGATTTTCTTCCTTGTTGTTTGTTGTGAATTTCCTCCTTTCTTTCTTTTTATATTTCCTTCTAAGCACTCCGAATCCTCAGGTTGCTGAATGCTTGTATCCAGAATTCCAAAGTTGTCAGGAGCATCTTCTTCTTTCATAGGGTTTGAATGAGCTTTACAGGCAATAGACACATCCTTTCCTAAATGTGTTCCATTTGCTTTTTGTCTAACATCATTTATCTCACCAGTCCAGTCATTAATATGTGTAACAACTATTCTCCAAGCTGTGCCAATTGCACAAGTGCAATTGTCATCAGTAAGTCTAGGTTTACTACTAATAATGGAAAACAAATCATCCAACTTTTTACACGAGCAGCCCGGATCACCAGTGTTATTAGGTGTTAACTTTAAATATACATAGCATTTATTATACTGTAAAATATATTTGTGCTTTAGCAAATCATTAATGGCATACTCATTTAAGGAATCCAAATTCTGATTCTAATGATTAAAAAAAATTATAAAAGAAAAGAATAATCAAAATCAGTAACCACAGAATTCAGAGAGAACTTAAATCAACTTCTATGAGAAAAATCACACAAACAGTTTACAACTAAATACTAAAGTGAGTACAGTAAAGTTAAACACTGAAGTAAACCAGTAAAGTAATCCAATGCAACTCCCAGGTAATAGCCAGCCAGGAACTCCAGCACAAATCCAATAGGCAAAACTTTTTTAATCAAGTAGTAAAAAACAATGGTACAAACAAAAGTACGTAAACAGGAACTGATACCACTTAGTGCTTTCACCTAGAAACAAACCAGGCATCATCAGAGTGGTAAAAAGTTGTTAATGAACCAACTGTTATAAATAAATTCAAAAAATTCCGCCCTTAGTGACCAGCTTATCAATACAAATTTCTAACCGAGTTGTATTAAAAAGAAAGTACAGAAACAAAAAATAAACACAAAAAACATTTTGAAACATTAATGTTAAAATGTTCTTACGACTTCAAAGCATAAAATAGCCTTTGTTGGTAGACCTTCGTAGTAGTAACACAAATCATTACTTGCAAATTAAATAAAATGTCAAAAATGAAATAAATATGAAACAATAAGAATACACTACAGTTGCAAACATGCAATGAGAAAGCGAATAAACCACTAGAAAAATGTTTATGTATATGTATAAGTATATAAAATTCATATAAAAAGAGACCTATATTTTAAAATACTTGCCATGGAAATGTTCTCATTAATACCTGGAGGTCTGGATGCATTTAATCTCAATTGCCACATTGTCTCCCTCATCTCTAATAAAGTCTTAAAATCACCCCCTCTGTCGTTGTCAGGTGTCCTGTCCACAATAAAGAATAAAAACTTCTTAAAGTTGGCACATGTCAAACTATGTAAATATAGAGCGTTGGTGGTCTTTTTGTTCTTAATGTCCCTAACGTGTTCAAGGATTCTTAACCTTAATTTTCTAATAGTCTTCCTGACATAAAAACTGGGACAGCTTAAACAGGTAGCAATGTAAATGACCCTCTTGGTGTTACAATTGCAATGAATGGGACGTTTAATGGTTTTATAAAAATGTTGAACTGTCACGTAAGGGCCATTATTAATAAACTTGCATACACTACAGGAACCACATTTGTTCATATTAGAACTCTTGTAGGGTCCGTTGTTAGAGTTGTCCCTTTCCAACAACTCCTTCACATTCAACCCCCTACTATATGTAATGTGAGGTGTGTTCCCGATAATCAGGGTGGTTTCCTTGTCCATAGTGTAATGCCATGTTTCTCTTAAGATGTTAACTATTGTGTCAGAGTGGCCGTTAAATGGCAAAATCATAGCTCTCTTGTATTTCTCATGAACAGAGGGGAAACTAAAGTTACTCTGACCATGGTTCTCCTTAGGTAAACCTCATTGAAGTATCAGCTTAAATGTTAGCTGTCTTTTAGCATCCACCTCATCTCTAATCCTGTTTAAAAAATCTAGAGGGTAACCTCTTTGTATGCACATAACCTCCTGTCTCATACCCAACATGGTTTCCACCTTGCACATAGCACTACAGCAAACTACTATCCTTCATAAACATAGCTAATCAGCATAAATTTGTATCAGCCATTTTCCTGGACCTGTCAAAAGCCTTCAACATGGTCAATCACACCAAACCAATTAATGTCCTCTGTTCCCACAGCTTCAGCAGCACAGCCATAGTATGGTTTCAAAGCTACTTAATAGATCATCAACAAATCATTCATTGGCAAGAATCCCTCTCTCCCCTACTACCAGTTTCCCTAGGGGTACCACAAGGCTCCATTCTTGGACCCCTGCTTTTCTCTCTATTTACCAATCACCTTCACTCTTCCACACCGCATGCCAATATCATTCAATACGCTGATGACACCACTCTGATCTGTTCTGCTTCAACTCTTGATGTCCTTCAATTGATCACCCAAGACTCCTTCCAATTTGTTGAAACATGGTTAACTAACTCACAACTTATTTTAAATCCCAGCAAAACTAAACTTATGCTTTTCTACCCACTAGAAATCCTTCTTCTTCCACAATCTTTCAGATCTTCTCTAAGAATAAAACCATGATCACTCCTACCCCTATACCAAACTGCTAGGTGTTACAATTGATAATAACCTGAAATTTGACCTCCACATAGCCCAATCCATCAGAAAAGTTCACAAGAAACTTGGTCTGTTATACATGAACAAACAATTTCTGACTAGTGACACAAAAATCATAATTGCTAGAACACACCTACTATCAACACTTCTATATGCATCTCCTATTCTAACAAACCTCCACAAAACTAACCTTGCCAAACCTGAAACCTGCTATAACAAAATCTCCAAATTTGCCATTAATGCTTCCTATAAATCTCATCACTGTTTAACACTCAAGCAACTTGACTGGCTAGAACTCCCTTTTTTACTTCAATTTAATAAATTATCCTTAGCTCATAAAATCTTCCACCACCCAGAAAAGATCTCAAACCTCAAAGACATTATCCAACCATACTATGCATCTAGATCCCTTCAGTCAAACAATAAACAACTCCTCCAAGTCACCAAAGCAAAAAAATCAGCTGGTGAGGTTCTCTTCTCTAACTATACTTCCAGGCTTTGGAACTCTCTGCCCAACCCACTAACGATCCCTTCCTCATCTAAACAATTTAAAAAACTCTTAAAAAATTACCTTGCAAACTCCTGCTCTGGGATTCCGCACAACTCCCGGGCCCTGTATGCTAATTACCCCATTTGCAGCAGTGCCACATGCAAATGAAGGTATGTAGTGATCCAGGAAGTGGTGCAGGCATAGTGTAAGCATGCAGAAATGTAAACGGTAGAAAACGGTTTAAATTTTTGCAAACATAAAATTGGAGCCATGACAGCCGACCAAACACATGTATTATATTGTTAATATATGCCAATGGCTAAATATATAGCCAGTGACATAAAAAATTTACAAAATATAAAATTAACATTTAATATATATAGTCGCACTATCGCGATGTGGAAGCGCAGGGCAGTGGTGCCCAAATGATATCACAAGGAAAATATAAAAATAAAAAATAAAACTGCAATGTAACACATATCATGATTTCCCCATAATAGTCAATGGCAGGCATGCTACACTATACTATGGAGCATGGGTTGCTAAGGGGCTGTGATAGTGTTATGAGTGGTAGCTAGGAATTAGTAGGCAATACCATGCAAATGAGAGGAGTAATAGTGAATCACAGATTCCCCGCTGGTGTAAGGATGCACCTCACAACATAGTGTTATAACACTGAGGTGAACCCTTGAGATAAAGATGACATCAAGAGAGGGGTGTGTTGCCATAGCTGTGAGATAAAGATGACATCAAGAGAGGGGTGTGTCGCCATTGCTGTAAGCACATTGGTTCATTGCTAAACCGGTTTGTCCCTAGCTAGGCAAAGCTGCAGGATAGGACTGTGTTGAACTGGCCATAGCTTTGCTTAGCTGAGAGTACACAAGGTAACCGAGTATGCATGTGAATGGAGATGAAAACGCACGTAAACCCGGTAAACAGGTTTGCGAGGCGCACACTGCAGCTGAAAGAGGAAGGATATAGGAAAGAAATAAGGAAATGCTGCAGCAGTGAAATTGGAGTACAAATGACTAATTAACACCTAGGAGCCTACAGTGGGCCATTGACAACAGCTAGCAAGGCTGCAAGCAGCTACCTGCAGAACAGGAATAAAGTGTCAAAGCAGAACAAAACCAATTTACAGTATATCAGCTACAAGACACATTTTGCCATGACTGGGTAGGGAAAGTACAAAACAAGAAAGACGGCAGGTGGATGCATACCTGATAATGGGAGGGGATCCAAGTTTAAAAGTGAATTAAAGGGCAACAGATTAATCAAGCCAGGCAAGCATATCTCCACAGTAAAGGCCCCACACTTGCAGAACTCATTGCAAAACCCATAATTAAGAAATGCTGCAGCTGGAATAGCTCATACACACCCACTGACATCAGCAGCATCCATAGCACAATAGTATAAAGTGTGAAAGCACCTCACACACATTTGTGTATTCCCACACACTCTGCACCAGTGGTGTATACAGACAGGGAACTTTTAGCATGTACATGTTAGGGGCTGCCATAGCTTTGATCCACCAGCATGTGTTGGAGACTGAAGGCAGTGTGGAGGATGATGCACATGACCACATCAGGCACCAGAGGAGGAGGAGAGTGTTCAGACCCAGGGTAACCTACCAGGGGCTACATGATCTGGAGATAGTAGAGCATTACAGGGTGGACAGGGACATCCTACAGCAACTTGTGGAGCTGTGCCGGCCACCCATCAGAGCCAGAACAAACAGAGGGGAACCTATCCCAGTGGATACAAAGGTATGTGTAAGCCTGAGAATACTAGCTACAGGTACCTTTCAAAGACCAACTGGGGATATCATGGGGATCTCACAGGCTTCAGCATCCAGGGTACTACACCAGTTCCTGGATGCCATGTTACCACATGTCAATGAGCACATATACTTCCCCCAAATGCAGGAGGAGTTGGCTAGCAATATGCGTCTCTTCCACCGTGTGGCAGAATACCCGGAGGTACTGGGTGCAATAGACTGCATGCACATACACATCAAGTCACCACCCGGTGAGCAGGATAGGTGCTACATAAACTGCAAGGGATACCCCTCCATCAACTGCCAGGTCATGTGCAATGCCCAGGGCATTATCATGGATGTGTGTGCTGGCAACCCTGGAAGCTATTACAACTCCCACATCTGGCATGCCTCACAGCTGTATCAGTTATTTTCCAGGGGGGGCATCCCAAATGGCCACCTGGTGGGGGATGCTGGCTGTGCACTGGAACCATGGATGATGACCCCCATCAGAAATGCACACAGACCCATGCAGGAACGCCATAATGAGGCACGTGCACAAACCAGAATCATCATAGAGCATGTGTTTGGGATGCTGAAATCATGGTTCCATTGCTTGGACATATCTGGTGGAGCCTTGCAGTACTCTCCAGGCATGTGTGCCCACATCTTCATAGTATGTGCCATGCTACACAATATGGTCCTGTGGAAACAGCTGCAGCAGGGACAGAATTGTGAAGGCCCTCACAGCCCACCACCATTGCCAAGGGCCACACAGGCACAGAGGAACTCAGACCACAAACACCCCGAGCCAGCCCCAGTAGGCAGATGGAGGCATGCCCAGTATGCCCATGCCTTGGCAAAGAGGGAACGTATGGCACACACACTGACAGTGTAGGCACCTAGGGACTGACACCTTTCTCCACCTGCACACATAGTAAAAATGGATGGCACACACACAACACTACCTGTAAATTGTCATGTATTGGCAGTCTACTGTGTGCATCCAACATTGCCAGCCCTCAACTATTGCACACACAACTGCCATTGGCACAAGGTAAATCAACACCTGGACAGTAAATTAAGCTATTAGCATGTGCTGATACTGTATGTATAGCTTCATAGGTAGGTACTTGGCCAACTGCCAGAGGCCATTCATAAGCCCAGCCAAAATGTGTCAGCTTTTGCCACCCCATTGATTCGTTAACTGTCCCTCTGTGGAGCAGAGCCAATGGCGGGATCCATGGGGTGAATCTACTGTTCCCATCCATTCTTCAAGGTTTCTCTTGCAGAGTGTTATTGAGGGGCTCTGTATAATGTAGTTAGGGATGTTGTTCCAAAGTATGGGGAGTGTCTGTGACAGGAATCTGTCCCTCCAGCATCTTTCAGTTATTTCTGGGGCAAGATTCAGCTCACTACAGTGTGTGGCTCACTGTGACATGGATTCCCATAGATGGAGCATATCCATTAAGCCTGAGTTCGACATGGCTGTGTTGGCCAGCAGAGATCATCTCTCGGCAAATGAAATTCCACTGAGTAAAGCAGGAGTTTATTCAGTCTGGCTGCATAGGCCATATGTTGGAGGCCAGTATTCCCCTTGGCGAGGTACATTCGTGGACCTCCCAGCTGTTGGAAGTGTCTTCTGAGGTACATCCCAAATGGGTTATTATAACCTATGATGGGACTGATGAGTGATGAGTAAAGGAGCACTATAACCCCAGTATATCTATCTAGATGGGAACCCTTTAGTAATCAGATGGCCTACATAGAAAGATATCCTAACTATTGTGGAGATATGATTGTCAAAGGGGAGATCACTGTCTACCTTAGTCCCCAGATACCCCATTACCTTGTCCATATTAAAGTGGCTGCCACGTATGTGTTAATATGTGGGTGATTAATATTCCACAATAGAATGACCATGCAGTTAGTGGCACTTGGCTGGAGGCCATGATGTTGACACCCTGTGAAGGTCTCTGTGAGGCCCCTTGAGGGATGTCTGTGTCAGCTGGACTATCAGTCATGGCTCCCAGTTCACAGTCGTTGCCAAACATGGTCTGCCGTAGTCCATCTGTGTTTACCTGTACCTCTGAGAAGTATATGCCAAACAGTAGGGCTCCCAGGACTGTGTCCTGTGGGACACCAGTCGTGACTGATCAAGAGTTGGACCTGGAGACCGCTAGTCATACCATGTGGATTCTGTGTGTAAGCCCGTTGGCAACCCAACCTGTGATGTATGGGTGTATGTACAGGCTGGTGTGTTTAACAATAATACCTGAGTGGGGCATGGTGTTAAAAGCTTTGGCGAGGTACAGGTAGTATGTGTGAACCACTTACCCTGTCATCTAATGTCTTTATGACTGTATGTAAGACATCAAACAGATTCAGTAGGCATGAACTGCACTCAATCAAGCTGACCTGGGTTGGGTCACATGTTCGGAGGTTACCAATGTCTTTGTTAATGAGTGCCATGAGGATGTGATCCATACCATTGCAAACCAGGCTAGTTAGGCTTATGGGGTGGTAGTTACCATGGTCAGTTGTGATTCCACCTTGATGGAGTGGAATACCCATTGCCATGCACCATTGTATGGGCATGTAGCCTGTGGAGAGGCTGAGGTTGGAAAGCTTAATTAGGTGGGGGGGGTCAGGTTGTCTTGTACAGTTTGCAAGATGCAGTCTGGGACAACATCTGCCTTCATTGATGCTGTTTTCTGCTGTTAGAGAGGGTCATTTCCACCTGTGTGTCTCTGATGTGTGGGATACTGTACCTTTCAGGTAGTGTTGTGGGCTCTTTAGGAGGTGAAGTATTCACTGAATGTATCTGCTAGGATGTTGGTGATATTAGTAGGGTCAGCATATTTTGTGCTATATTTCACCGGCACAGTGCAAATCTGTGTGTCACCACTTAGATCCTTGACATAGCCAAAGAAGGCTTTGTGGTTATCTTTCGAATCCTTGCATATTCTCCTGCTGATGTTAGTCTTGGATGATGTCATGAGGGACCTATGTATCATACTAATAGTGGTCACGGATGTCTGCTCTTCATGGGATTTGCTGTTTGTCTGGAACACTGTCCTACCTCTGTAGTATAGCCTGTTAATTGCAGAGGTCCACCAGACTGGTGTCCTTGTCTAGGAAGAGTGAGTCTTGGTTTACCAGGGATGGCATCATCCTTACATCCATGTAGGTGCTTATAGACTGCATTTTTAAATCTGTCTATATCTTAAGCAGTGATCCATAGCAAGCCACAGTTTACATTGCAGTTGTGGCTGATGTTATCTGCACATGGATGATCTCAGAGGTATCATGCTGCCCCACTAACCTGGAGGTGTAGGTATCCCTGATGAATATGGATACACCCCCTCCATGTCTGTGTCAGTCCATGTTTTGTGGCTGAAATGTGTGGTATGGGTTGTAGTCTGGTAGTGCTGGTGTGCTCTCAGGAACCTTAAGACAGATCTCAGTTACTGCACAGATGTTGATGTTGTCCATCCTGAGGAGTGCTGTGAGTGCATGCATGTTGTGATCACAATCCCTGGTGTTGAGTAGCATAACCCTCATTGAATCTGCTATTGTGCTGTTTACGGAGCTGGTATTCACCTTCGAGATTCTCCTAAATAAGGCACCATGAGGGGGCACTAAGAGCTTTGGACAGTATTCCAAAGCCTAAGGCTGACACATAGGCCGGTATGGTATTGTTGCATGCATGTTTCCCATCTGTGCTTGTTTTTCATCTCTCCTGTAGGTAACCTACTGGTAAGCAATAGAAAGCCTTAAATTTATACAAGTCTTATAGCTTCCAGGATAGGCTATTGTAGTGACTAAGTATTGGTGTTCTGTATGTTCTTGATGTACTTAACTGTTTCCTGACTACATGGTGATTTCTCACTGTATATTGTGATCTGAAAGTCTGTTTATTCACATATTATGGCTGTGATGGCCTGCACTTTAGAGGATCACAGATAGCCTACTACCTATCTGCCCAAGGGCAATTAGAAGCATAGCTACAATGTGTTGGCTTTCTCCGCACCATTGATGAAGTAACTGAGCCTCTGTCAAGCATAGCCAATGAAGCAATTCTAGGCAGAGTTGCTGGAAGCTATTGAAGACTGGGGTTGTGAAGGGTGATAGGGGCACTTAGTGATCTAAAGAGGGCATGTTAATGTGACAATTCAACACCATTCAATTTCTCCAACAGGTCTTGCAGCTATAAAACTGGGCAGGCTCCCCCACTCACTGGCTGTATGGTTGTGGGACACATGATCTCAGGGGTGTATATTCTGTTACCCATTCACACAACAAAGTTTCCCTTGAAGTGTGTCAGTGAGGGGCTATGCCTAATGTAGTTAGGAATGTAATGTATTGTCTCACAGTGCATTTTTTATATGTTGTTATTTCAAGAGGAAGCGAAGCTCAGTGGGTTTGGGGGCCTCCACCCTTTGCTTAGCCTAGCTTACACATAGAAATCATCTAAATAGGAAATAGGCAGAAGCAACGTTAATGTCAACAGTGTAATGGTTACAGCATCTGCATAGTATCTGTGCATTCGAGGTCCCAATCCCAATAAAGGCAGGGATGTTTATCATGTTCAAAAGTATATCTTAACCACAGCTTGCATATATAGGTAGTAATCATCTGCATAAGTAACACTCGAAACACCCATATAAACCCATGTGTGCTGGAGAGTACAGTCAACAGAGAATGTAATGTTATGTAAGCATATAGTGAGATGTTACTTCACTGGCATGTATATATCCTGAGAAGTTAGCGGATGTGGCCATGTTTGCGTGCACAGGTTATACGTTACAAAGTTTGTTTAACTGTGTTTAACCACTGCTATAATGTCACACAAACAATTTTAAACATGCTTATAACTGCTTAAATGAGCTTTATTCTGGAGTAAAAAACATTTTTAAGGCATCGCAGGTGTTGAACCCTGGACCATGCTCACTATAGTAAGGGGATTTACCACTAAGCTATCTGATGTGTATACATGTTTCACAGTCTTGAGACTACACCTTATACCATATGCATTCCACTGTAATGATCACAAATGGGACATTTGTGTACATATGTACAGTACACTGTAATGTACTGTAGTTTGTGAACCAACACATTCCAGTCTACATATGTATTACTGTTACAAATGACTACGAAATATATCTATCTATATATATATATATATATATATATATATATATATATATATATATATATATATATCTATATATACATGTCAGTGATTCACTACTGAATCCCGAAATTGCACAATCCCGAAGCCCAAAATACAGAGACAATAAGCCCAAAACCCCACATTACCGAAATGTTAAAACCGCGAAATTCAAAATCGCGAAAGTACTACATACATACAGCACACACACAAACATACACACAGCCTCCCCCCATAACCAAACAAACCACCCTACACTCAAGATTAGCAGGGGGGCTTCACCCCTCTGCACCCTCCTACTTTAATATTCTAACTCTGAGATCGCACAAACATACAGACAAGGCAAACTCACACCCACACATTACAGCCCCTCACACACACACACACACACACACACACACACACACATGCACACATGCACACACGCACACACACACACACACACACACACACACACACACACACACACACACACACACACCACAGTCACAACACACACTTACACACACTAAAGCCCCTCACAAATACACTTACACACACATACTTACCTGAACCGCAACACCAGAAGCGCTATCTCAAAATCCCTTAACATCGGGATTTTGAATTTTGCGCTTCTGGTCTTTTGGTAATGTGGGGTTTCGGCTACATGGTCTCGAGCTTTTGAAATTCGAGATTTCAAAATTTTGAGATTTAGTAGTATTCCCACACATATATATATATATATATATATATATATATATATATATATATACATATATATATATATATAGAGAGAGAGAGATTGAGATTATACAGTTACATCAATAGCCATATATATAAACATCTATGAAAAAACTTCATGACACAGAAGCACTCCAAAGGAATTGGAGTGTACACAAAACACATGCAGCTCTGGTATTATAACTATTAATATTAACCTAATTCACCATAGAAGGGATGGTTGTTGTGTATGTGACGATTGGGGTGGGGGAGGAATGATGGGTAATGAAATCATGCATCAAGGAGGGCCTGGGTCAGATGTTCAGTAAGTGAACTGGAGGTGTATACATGGAGTATGGGAACAATATAAATAGGACAGAAAACAAGAACCTTTCTCATTCATAATACACCCTGTCATGTCACATTGCAACACCTAATTTCACAAACATATGAACATTAACATGTATCAGACATATGTACACCAACTGTCACATTTGTTTTCAGTAGTGAGGAATGCCTGTAGAAAATGTATATTCTAAACACCATAACATTTGCACATATCTCAGATGCCTTAGTGGTAAAATAAGTGACTGTGGTGTTCATGGTCCCGGGTTCAAGCCCTGCAAGGGCTTTTAAGTTATTTTGAGGGCCAGAATAAGGGCTGTTGGATGCCGGTGGATTAAAGCACTCTTAAGCAGGTGTAAGCAAGTTTCCACTGGTTTGCGCGACGGTAAGCGGTGCTGAAACACGGTAAACGGAGAAGCGCTTCACAGGTTTAACCTTTGCTTAACGTCGTGCAGACCATGGCAAACCTGCTTACAACCACTTAAATGTGCATTATTCACACTTTCCCTACCAGTGCCTACTCTGAGAGGTAAAATAATAACACCTTCCAGGATTGCAACCCGTAACCATGTACTCCATCCTCTTAGTAACCTAACACTAAGCTACTTGGGATGTACCTATCCAAGTTGTGTATGCAGACAGGTTAAAAGACAAAAGGAAGGAATGTGTTGAAATAGGACAACCCACCATGTACCCAATGAAAGGTGTATGCTCATAAATATATACATATATATATATATATATATATATAGAGAGAGAGAGATACATAGAGACATATTGATATATACAGATCTACATATATATGTAGATATATAGATAGCTTAATAACATCTGCACATCTATGGAGGTACAGATAAATGTATGCAATAATATATATATATATATATATATATATATATATATATATATATATATATGTATATATATATATATATATATATATATATATATATATATATATATATATATATATATATATATATATATATATATATATATATATATATATATATATATATATATATATATATATATATATATATACATGTATACACACATACATACATGTGTGTAGACAGCATCCAAAGCGTTCATATCTGAGTATAACATGGACCATAGCAATCATGCATTCTGCCCCCCCCAAACAATATGAACATAACATATGAAGAGTATATGCCAATACACTATTACAGATATGTTCTATGGGCACAGTCACCAACACAACTGCAATGACTGCAAATATCCATAACAGGATACATATCATTTGCATTCATCTGACAGTTTAGCAGCATGATAGCAAAGATAATTGGAAGAGCTAGGTAACTATCCATGCACATAACACATGTAATATCCACCTCTCTATTATCATTTGCAAGCAATAACAGCTGTGCATGTGTACATGTTATGCAGATGTGTAGTGACCCTTGTTACAGGGTTGGACCTCTCTAGTATAGTTTGCAAGCAATAACAGCTGTGCATGTGAAGATGTTATGCAAATGTGTAGTGACCCTTGTTACAGGGCTGGACCTCTCTAGTATTGTTTGCAAGCAATAACAGCTGTGCATGTGTACATGTCATGCAAATGTGTAGTGACCCTTGTTACAGGGCTGGACCTCTCTAGTATCGTTTGCAAGCAATAACAGGTGTGCATGTGTACATGTTATGCAAATGTGTAGTGACCCTTATTACAGGGCTGGGCCTGTCTAGTATCATTTGCAAGCAATAACCGCTGTGCATGTGTACATGCTATGCACATGTGTAGTGACCCTTGTTACAGGGCTGGACCTCTCTAGTATCGTTTGTAAGCAATAACAGCTGTGCATGTGTACATGTTATGCAAATGTGTAGTGATCCTTGTTACAGGACTGGACCTCTCTAGTATCATTTGCAAGCAATAACAGCTGTGCATTTGTACATGTTATGCAAATGTGTAGTGACCCTTGTTACAGGGCTGGGCCAAATGGCTATGTGCACACCTACATAGAGTGGATATTGAGAGTAGAGACATACTGGTTGAACTACCAGGTTTGTGTAGCCTAACCTCTCATTGCCAACCTAACAGCCACTTGTACATACTGTATGTAAGGTATGCACAGTACTGGTAATGAAACAGGTTGCATATCATCTTTAACTCCAGTGTAACATCTGCAGTAGGAGTGTAAGATGTAAGAGACTGCTGCCCATGTGTAATAGCTGCTTCATAGGTGATGGCTTACACTATCTGATTATATCCTGATCATGTTGATAGTGGCATCAGAGTCTATTGATACATGACTCTGTTTGGAGAGTGGGTGTCTGTGCCCAACAGAGATCATGGTCCTGATGGATATGTGAGTATATACCCAGAGAAGGAAACAGACCTGTAGACACTTGCATCATCTGTAATCAACTAACAGGATGTGATATGCTCCTCAGAGGAGGATTGCTGCTAAAAGTAGCTATAATGTTTCTGTAATAGCCAGTGTTGCCACGTCCATAACACAAATATTTACATGTGACCATCACTGCCTAAAACATCTTCATAAGCAATAAGTAAACTAAATACAGTACTTGGTATTTGTAGTACTGAATGCTCATACTGGCATGTCTACTAGTCAGCTACTAGTGATTACTTATGTCAGCTTTGTGTATGTGGCCATCCTGGGGGAATGTAATCTCTATGCCATGTACACTGCCAAACCCACCTAACACCACGCCCCACACATTGTTTGTGATGCAGCTACAGAGGTAAGCTGGAAGCCAGCCCAGTCTACAGCCATGACTGGACTGGACAGTCATGAGGTGTAGGTTAACACATGCATCTCATCATCACAACCAACACATACCCTTACCAGAACATAGTAAGGACACCCACACACACTACCAGAAATCACACACATTTACAGACGCTTCTAAGTATTTGGCCAAACAAGTGACCTCCCAAGCTGGAAGAGACAGACAACGAAATACACAAATGGTATGACATAGTTTGCATAATTGTGCCACACCTCAGAAAACGTGGCCAGAAACATGCCCAACAGTACTCATTTGTGAATGCAAACTCTAGCACTATGTTACACACCAACCTATACGAGGGCATACATACTGTCAGCTGTCTGACTGCCATGATTAGCTACATACCCTTACACTCAGACCACCTTTTGAACTATACACATAGCTCTGGCATATTCCATGTTGTGCAGGATCTGTGATGCAGTAGTCTGGACTGCATGGAAATACATGTAGGAACTGTCAGGTCTTGTAGCCCATGCAGGTATGTCCCAAGGCCTGGGTAGGATTCTGCCATTGGCCAGAATGATACTGCAGTACAGGGATAAAAGGATTGTATTCCACAATTGTCTAGTGTAGTGGTGCAAGTCAAAGGGTATCCAGTATCTGTCTGCCTGGGATATCATGGTTGACAGACCATGATGCTTTTCCAGACAGGGCCTGCACCTGTCACCCCTGGGAATCTGGATACTGCCTTGGGCTCATGCTTCCCCTATAGTGCCTTCCTCATGCACAGTTCAAGTGAGGGTCCACTGCTGTTACAGGGACAGCCAAGCAATAAACTGCAGGTCTCGCTACACAATGATACATATCAGAAACACTGTATGGACACATATGTCAATCCCTAACATGGAGAACATATCTGTGCAGTGGCTGAGATATGTTTCAACATTCCGGAGAGCACACCTGCATGACCATGTTATAACACATACCTCACCTCTTGCCCATTATCCTTTATTGGAACACATGGGCCGCAGGTGTGTCCATATTCCTGAAGGATATGTACACCCCCACGCTAGTTGCACTTGCATAACTTCAGATGCATTATGCTGAGCAACTAGCTTTGTGCCAAATTGGAATTCAAATTGCACCTTGCGAAAGATCACCCACCATGCTGCAGATTTCCCAACTGTCATAATGTGCTGTAATGGGGAAGATTAGGTCTGAGACAGAAAACAATAATAATGGCTACTCTCAACTATTCCATTATGAACTGGGAAGACTCCTCATGTGCCAACACCTGCGCTCAGTGCATGTTGGATTCCACTAACCACAATGACCTGGATCACAGTAGCCACACAAACAGGACTAACAGTATGCTACACATAGTCAGTCTCCAATGCCAATGTTATGTTTCCTAAGAGCAAAGTAGTGACTGTCATGGCACCCATGCAGATGGACAATGCATGTGCAAATGCTGAATCTTACACAAATAAACTTTAAGCAGTCACATATGTGCAGTGATTGTGCCATTGAAACAGAACCAAGATTCAACCAAACACAATAAGAAGGCAAACTGGTGGTACCATGCTTTAAACTGTACAACAGAAGGTAGTAACTGTTGCAAGAGTGAACACACATGAGTGTAGGTGATCCCTGGTCAGCCTCAGTAAGATGCAGATGCACCATATAAAACCACACAAAGCTACTGTGAAACTAATCAGCCGCATGTTATTAGGCCAAGCACAGAGCATTCTATAGCTGTGTCATTAATAGTAATGGCAATTACAAGACCTGCCGTGCTGCACAGCACTATGGCATGGGAAGTACTGCACCTACAGAAAAAGCACCTGTTCATCTAGATAGGGTCTTGGAGAACCTAAACTCACTCCCACCCCCCCCCCCCAAAAAGGTACACTTAGTTATATATCCATGTACACTACAGGGCCCCTGTAATAACAACTATGCAGGTACAAGCTGCACTCTCTAAAGCCATACATACAGCTTTCATGGGACCTGCCAACATCCCAGGGTGTATCCTACACAAATGTAAGAACAATCAGCTATCCACATGCACAGCATGTTCAATCATAGCTCCATGTCAGGCTGTGTACACACCGAATGATGCACAGCAACAGTTATCACACTCCACAAAGGGGGAGACACCATTGATAATGGGAAATAGTGCACAACTACCCTGCTGAGTCTGGTCTGTAAGGCCATGAACCATGATCAATGTATTTGATGTACTCAGTACAGATGCAGATGACAGTAGGGTTGATTCACACTGCATATCATGACCTTGCCAGGTCGTAGGACACTATCACCCATACTGTGTTCCAGCTACACTCAGTAAACTAGGTGTATATTCCTATGTCACAGGAGTGATTGACAACTGGACTGCTGGCAGAACCAACACTACAGAAGGTGACTGACTAATACACACACATCAAACCAGTGCCAGCCACAGTAATACAGGGCTCATTCCTGGTACTCCCCCCCTTTGTTATCTATACCTCACAGACTAACACAGAAGGCATCTGCCTATTGATGTTTGCAAATGACTATGAACTAGGAACAATAGTTCACTCAATGTGTGCTGTGTTCAACATACAGAAGGCCCTTTGTGTGTCAGATGTGTTGTGTGTGATGTATGGCCACAATCTGACAGCTAAGTATTGCATTGTCATCCCCTATGTTAAAAACCCTGTACCCATGAACTAACACCTAGGCAGCGGTCAACAAATGGCAATTGTGTGTATGGGATGCAGCTGGACAGTAGTCTTTCCTTTGATAGTTACTTCACCACACCATTCAGTTAGTCATATGTGGCACCTCTAATCATGACAGGGTGCCATCCATGAATATAGAGATAATTACTCAACCATACTCAACACTCATGTGACCCATAATAGATCACATATTTCCTTTAAGGGTTATTGCCCATGTGTAGATGGCCTACACTGCCTTTCCCAATCCCTAGCTCCACTATGTTGCATGCAGCCTACCCTGAATAAAGCCATGTCCAACCCAGAGGTGTTGGACATGCTACACTTAAAACATCCTGATCCCAAATAAACACATACTTCATGGACATCCACCTTTCTAGTACAAGGATCACAACATGCCTGACAGATCTCTGTCCCATACACTTAACATACTCTTGCCATACTATGCATCTCTGTCCAGTGAAGCTGCACATCACCCCTCACTGTGACATGGTGTGATGACCGCATGCCAAATATATCAGCAACCCTGTGGATCAGTTCTGTGGCACTGCTTGGACTGGCCACTGAAACTTACCTGTCTGTTGCCTACAGCTAGATAACCTGTCTGCCTAGGCTCATAAATGGCCCAAGGCATATAGCCTACTAGATCCCTATGACCATACATGCTATAGTTGATATCCAACCCTGCAAATACCATCAGGCTAGCTATTGTCCCATATGTTACACATGTGCAACACAGGCAATACATGGCAGGATGCTACTTAGCTGTAAAGTGCCATGTTGATGTATATGGCAAAACACATACATGCTTGCAAGTCTGCAGCATCACAGATCATATCCCTAACGGCTATGTATGGCTATATATGTGACATATACAGAGCATTAAGGTTGATTGCATTAATGTGAACACATCCAGGCATGTGCTGATAGGTAAAGACACCAGTACAGGCAAACAGACATGCCCATGTCAAGACAACATCCACATGGAGTATGAGCAATGTCATCACATGACACACACATATATTGCGATAACATCACATCACCAGTAAGTATCAAATGTGTGTGACTTAAACATGTCAGTGGTGTGTCTTGTAGATTTGCAAAGACTTATTTGTAATCTTAATAAATGTGATACACATGTATGTTCAGCTGTACTTCTGTACTTCTCTGTGAGTTACCGTGACCTGTCTCCATCATTATGTCTTCCAGGTATGCCACGTAGCAGGCTGCCAGCATACACCCACTTGGAGGATGAGGTCCTCGTCCCATACCTCCTCGACAACCATATAACACTCTTCAGCCATGTGCCACAGGATGCAGAGCAGCGGGATGCCCTGTGGGAGGAACTCCACAGGAGGGTAAATGATGTTGGAGGTCACAATAGCACCTATCAGCAGGTGTGCCGACATTGCACTGACCTCATAAGACTGGCAAAACAGTGTGTTAATGCAATCACCAGGGAACAAGGTGCAACAGGTTGGGGGCCACTCACCCAGCCCCTACTCACACGTACCGAGGAGCTACTGGCCAACCTGGGGACACCTGCAGACCTCCATCCACAAGCTTGAGTTGGTATTGTGGAGGTGGGTGTCTCTCAACCACTGAGCCTGGAGTTGCCTAGTAAGTCAATACTGCACATATAACACAACTATATTTCACATAGTTACATGTGTTACTGTACAATATGTAATGTAACATCATATGCAAGGCAGGTATGCACACATGCCACATACTATAGTCTGCTACTCTATGTATGCACAGATGTGCATACTCCATAGTATAGTGTATTGTACTGGCTTGTGTGCTAACATGGACATTGCACCCTGTAGCTATCACACAGGTGTGGATAATGATCTTACTGCTGTGACACTCCTGTTTAGGTACCTCTGGCATTTTGCAGTGACAGCAGCCTGTGTTAGGTGAGATTGTTATCAATTACCAGGCTTGATAATGCACAGATCATATTAATTGCATGCTATCTGCCATAAGACACGTACACATAATGTATGGTGGTCCTGTTAATAGACACTGGTCAGACATGCAATGCATCACAGTGGTTACCCATGTGAAACAATTGAAGACTATATGAAACACCTACACTAAACCTTCTAAACTGTCATTGCCAGATGTGTGGACAACTGTGAATACAATGCTGGAGGTGTGTTTCACTGTAGGGACAGGTACTACATATCAGCATTACACATGTTGGGAATACAAACAGTACTGTACAGAGAGTATATGTGTGCACACACTCTAAATGTGTTGGAGCTGGAGTATGACCGGCCCACAGGATACACCCTTGTGGATTATACCCTTGGTATGAATGTCACACAATGTCATGTGCTATCCAACATGTCCATGACATGTAGTGGGCTGACTGCAACACTGCTCAACTATCCTGCAAAACATGATGTCTCACATCCCATACATACCACACTTTGTCTGCATGACCCTGTCCTCAGTGGAGCATATGACATCTATGGGTGTATGTCATATGGGATAACACTGACATGTGAAATAAGATGGCCATCACAACCATTGGACAGAACATGTGTACACATGGCCATGGAGGATGGCCAGAGACATGAAGCAACACACACAGTAGAAGTGAGGTACATGTGTGTAAACCCTGTTGTACATTGGCTCGACACAATACAACTATGGCCTTTGTGTAATGATGATATTGCAGATGTGAAACACTAAACGTCATACAGGCCTGTGCACAGCTTGTGTAGGCATAACATGAAACTACCACATAATATGTCTTGAACATCTTGAGTGTGTCACAACATGAACGCATTCACCTGTACAGTATCCAAATACATACATGTGCTGCACAACATACACATACAACCACATCAGGCCACAGATACAGTACATTCACCTTGCTGGTGTCAGACATCACTGTCATGCCTGCTCCTCATGTGTGTGAGGTACACAGATGGCATGTGGGACATAGAGTACTGCTAAGTTAGCCATGTCTGGGCATAGTTGCCAGGCATCAGTAATATGGTTGCAGATGTGCAGGGCTGTCATCTGTATACCCTTCTGTGACCTGTGTCACACATTCCACATTAGCGTTTAGTGTGTATACACCTCAGTGACGTGAGTCACATTCCACATTAGATATGTATTGTATGTGAACATAGTCATGGCTATGAACTGTGTCAGTAACTCACACTGTATAGCAATTGTGAAGTCACATGATGCCCTGCAATTGCTATGCACATCAGCTCAATGTGCAGTATGTCACTGCATATTTGTAGGGAGGACAGACAACACTGTGTCAGCTGAAGGCCCATGTTAGTATAACACGTCCCTGCATTGGAACACCATTACCATACTGTAGATTGGAAAGGACACCATTGTGTTACACATGTATGCATGTCATTCAACATGTCAGCAGAAGACATGCAATACTACATGTGATTGGCAAGGTCATACGCCACACATCAGGCCGGTGTACTGTAAACCTGTGCAGGTCTGTGGCACCACTGCAAAGTAGGGACAGCCATGTCAAATATGTGTGTACAGCCACATGCACAATGTCTGTAGACTCAGCTCAGGAGTAGGCAGAATAATGCTGAACAGACATGCACTGCTTTGGGGGAGATATGCAAGCTAGGGCTCAGGCAAACATAGTAGTCAGTCGACATACCCTTCTGTTCATGTCCTCACACATAGGGGTGGTGGCCAACACAAAGCATCAATGGCAGATGTACAAAGGTCAGCAATGGTCTGTTAACATGTGGTGTATGTTGCACACACCATGGCAGTGCAGTGCAGTGCAATGGTGAAAAGTGCATGCATTGCATTGCAGGTATGGGGCATAGGCTACTAACACAAATGGTGCAATACAGGTATGTATGCTAACCACCACTATAATTGTGTAAGGTGCATGCTGTCTGCTATAGCACATGCATGCTGTTGTGTGCAACTCAGGGATGTATGATAACTACCACTATAATTGTCTAAGCTGAATGCCATCTGCCATATCACCTGCATATAGCATGTGTCTGTGTGTATGTGTGTCTCTGTGTGCATCTACGTGTGTCTGTGTGTGTCTGTGTGTGTGGTATAACTTGTAATGTACAGTTCTTGTCTTCCCCTCACAGGTGTTAATGTAGGTGCGTTGCCATCCTGCGGTCCATCTGATGTTAGTGCCCCCACAGACTCTAGCAGTGATGGTGATAGTATGATTGAGGCACAGGCAGGGTTGTCAGGGGCTGAATCTGTGCCATTGGTTGCCATTCCACCTGTATCCCCCTCATCCTTGCACACAGTTCCCCTGCCTACACATACCCCATCACCACTGGCCATAGACGAAGGACAGTTGGCGTGTGGTAGCATGGAATAGGGAAGTGTGGAGACTATGGAAGGTGTGCCTGCACACGATGATCCCAGTCAACTGACTGGTGATGTCCCACACAGGCATGTGCACAGTGCTGCTCGTAGGAGGACCACTGGCCAACATGCTCCTGTGGGACTAAGCATATCAGCTGGAGTCACCAGACGCATGTTTCAGGCTATAATGGAGGCACAGACATGTGTTGAATGGCACAACAGAGAAGGTCCGAGGCTTCAGAGGGCTGCTGCCTGTTCATTAACTGACAACATCCAGGCAATTGCAAATGCTCCCCATCATCTTGCAGATGTTTTGGTTAGACAATTGGGTGACATGGTGGGAGTCCTTGACCATGGCATGTCAATCCTCGAGCGTGGAATGTCTGTGCTGGAACATCTGGTGGGAGTGAGGTGTTGGGCATGTGGACGTGGGTCAGCTACATCACCTGTTGAAGATCTATGTAAACATGCTACTGCACATGCCCGCTCCCATAATGGCAGTAGCAGCAGGAGTACAGCTGGTGCTGTGCAGTCCACACCAGGACACAGCAAGCCACGTGCACGTGGTCCTGGATGGTCCCAACAGGGAGACGATTCCAGTGGACATGTGTCATCAGACAGTACCCAATCTGGAATTCTGCCTGATAGTGCCCGTGCAACCCCTGGCAGGCACAGGTCATGTGTCCATGGCCGGACACCGTGAACTGTGAAACCTGCCTTGTACAGTCTGTAGCTGTCAATAATACCCCTGTGTAGGCCAGCCACATGCCAGACCTGTGTGCATGCATACACACACAAGCCAGAAACAAAATGTAGGGCACCTCAACACACACACGCATAACATCCACACACGCCCAATGATATCACAGGCCCTAACACACACACATGATGTCATCCAGTGGTGCAGCCTAGGCATCTGGCAAACATTATCACACTGTGCATATGATGATGCCTATGCTGCATCCCTGTCATCCACACCATCGGTGCAGGGACATGCTCAAACGGTCTGATGCACAGGGTGAACATACTAGGTAGATAATTGTAGATTAATATTGTTGAGTAGTGTTGACAGGCAGTAGATATACCGTGTATTACAGTTTTAGAATGCATTTTGCACATTTGACAGTATGTATCATGTGTAACAACACTATCAGCATGTTGATCTTGATGTTCGGCCTTCCTCTTTCAGGTGTAGTTGCATGCGCCGGGGCATGTCGGTGTTTGCGGTTAGTGTCCCATATGTACATGTTAACTACTCACAGACAATACCTGCATGTACTTTGTAGCTTCCACATCACAGTTATAATCTCCCATGTTTCAATTATGTTTACTGTTCTAATGATCCAAGAGCATGATAGCTGTGTAGTAAGCTACTGTGTTCACAGCCATCACATCCATAGTGGGTGACATCACAGGTATAGTTACTTGGTGCGGGGAGGAGGTAAAAGAGTGGTATAGTGGATGACAAGGGTAAAGGCCAATGGAAATAGTGGCTTCTCATTGGGAAGCAGTAATACCCACTGCCCTGACAGCATGCAAACACAGACACACCCACACACTCAGGGATTCACAGACACAGTAACACACACTCTGACACACACACACACACACACACACACACACACACACACACACACACACACACACACACACAGTTGCCAGTGTTCGGATGAGAACCCCTGCCTATATGCATATCATCATTGTAGTACTATGCAATTTCAAGATGCACCACAGAGATTACACATGTACAGGTAGTCGGAATGGCCTAAGATCGAGGACATCGACAGGGACACTACAGTGCAGTGAGTGTATGTGGGGGGGGGGTTCATCAGTAGGCTGTGTAAAAAACAAGTCACACCCCAGGGTGTACATGTTAACAGGTGGATAGAATGCCCATTTAAGATTGATGATATCAACAGGGATACTAGATTGCATTGAGTGGATGGTGGGAGGGGGCAGTAACATGTCACTATGGTAAAATACAGCCTCACTCCAGGGACTGGACAGCCATACACACGGACACACACACACACACACACACACACACACACACACACACACACACACACACACACACACACACACCACACTGTGGCATTCACAAAGATATACACCTATGTCCCACACATACAGACACTTGACATGTGTGAGGTTCAACCACCTGCCTATGCCTTTCTTTCTACACTTCACTCTGTACTGATGTCAACAACAGTGTTCAGGAGAGTGAAAACATGTGGGATGTACTCCCAACCATACGTGACATATATGGATACACACACACACCCAAATGTGCCAGTACTGTGAATCAAACACCTGCCTATCTCATGATAGGTATTACAGAAGTACAACACTATCACATTCGTTACAAAGCTTACTCTTTCCTTTGCCAACTGTGCTAATATATGCACAATACATGCACAGGGGAGGTATTACTGTTACAGGTGTCAAGAGGTTTGCCTTCAGTGTCACCCTTACTGCATTCTACATTGTCTGTCTTCCACTTCAATTAACAAAACCAGACCTTAGCAGTTACTCAGGTTATTGTAGGAATGGTTGTAACACACCAGTGAGCTGTCCTCAGTACTCATTCATCTGCAAAGTAGCCTCACTACTTAGTAGTCATGTCCAAACATCTGTCCTTACCTCATGTACAGCTTACTGTACTTTGAGCATATCACCATATACAGTTGGCAATGTTGAGGCTGTAGTGCAACAGCATGATGTACTAAGACAACAGTCACCTTCAAACATCAGACACTGCACTCACATGGAATCTACACAAACATCAATACATGTACACATATGCAGTCTACATCAGTAAGTGCACTAGCAGGTCAAGAGGATACATTCCACACCTTCCCCACGCCATGTGTGAAACATAGCCGAGCATTACACCATAAAGGATGTTGTATTCATGTGCTGGTAGCACACAACCACCTTCACCGAGTAGCCAAGTATGCATATATGACAACAGCACATATCAGCAAGACAAACACAGCATTATTCCATGTCATGCTCCTACAAACTGTTACTTGACAGTGCCATGGTGAAGCCAGGGCACTATAATGGTCAACAGTGAGCACGTCATATTTGCCACACACATCTCATGTTTACTGGAAGAGTGCAAGCAATGTGCTCTGTTAGGCTAGGCAGTACACTCATTCAAGCATGTGCAAGGTCTGTGGCTTATAAACATCTCACCCCAGCATGTACTGGCTATTGTGGTACTAAGGCTAATGTCCAAACAGCACATAGCATGCATGGTTTGCAATTGTTGACATGGGGTATATGTAGGAGCTGTGGCCACACATGGCTGTACATGTCATGAACATATCACCTGTGACTACTAATGAACATACAGAGCAGAGCTG
>NC_056734.1:66346134-66373634 GCF_019279795.1 Protopterus annectens
CAGACCAGTATTGGCATATCTGAGGATAACAGTCTGTGTACACAACATGTGCCAGCCAAACCAAGTACACTTGTACATGTCACTGTACATTATTGTGGGACGTGCACATCCCAGGCAATGTCCATGCCAAGGACTATCAAACACAGACATAGCATGCACTGCAAAGCAATGGCCATACACAATGGTAACCAGGATGACAGGACAGTTCATACAATACCCATCTGTGTGGGACATTGCAGACACTACACCCCTGAACCACACTGCACACCATTGTCGGGTGGTGTGATGCCAAGGAGTACCCCTCACCTAGCCTTGTACAGCCATCTTGCACAGCCAACCACTACACACCCATGAAGCAATGCACACATGCATGTCAGTACTGGCACCTTGCGTCTGCGTGTGAGGTATGATGTTCCCAACCACAGTCACACCCAGTATAACTCCCATTGGCATACCGACTGATGTCAGACATGTTCACATGCCCTAGCCCATAGAACCTCCAGATATCCCCTGTGGTGCGTGTAGTACTTGTGCATTACTGCAGTGTGGCAAACTAAGTAGTTAGGAAGTGTATTTGTAGGCCTGGCAAGGTGTGGCAATGTGTCTGAGTCCCTTAGAGAGTGTGGTCGTGTTGACAATGACATCCGTTCATGTGGACAGCCATGTGTGCTACACCTAATGTATGTCTACTATATGTCTGTTGCAGATGTCGCTCAGCAACACACATATATGTTCTTACAGCACACCAGCATGTCAACTTTGTGGCACAGGGAGTAACTGCATGCACTTATAATAGCAATGGCTAGTCAGTCAGGGGTTTGAACCCCTATACTGGTAGGTGTGTGACAGGCAATGCTTAGGTTTTAGTCTCCAAGCCCTTCTCTGATGTACTTTGCCTCTGTCTGCCCCTCCCACACACTCTCTGGTGGATGTGAAGTTGTTCACCTGCTCAACAGCAGCTTGTGTTTTGTAAGTGATGGTCATGATCAGGTGATGGCCTCTGCACCTATTGCAGTCCTTCTCTAGTTGATTGCATGTAGAACAGCTGTGTTGATGTTCCCATAGCCAATCACATGGAAACACAGTACAATATCTAGGAACATAGATTCATAGGTTCATAGATAGGTACTAGGCTATTGGCCCGAGGGCCTATACAAGCCTAGCCAAAAAGGTACCCTGGCTTTTGCCACCCAAGAAAATTATTTTCCTGTGCCCCTGTCAAGCAGAACCACAGAAGTGATCCCCAGGGTGAATTTCCTTTTACCCATCCAATTATCAAGATTTTTCTTGAAGAGTGCTAATGAGGAGCTCTGTTTGACATAGATAGGTAGTCTGTTCCAGAGTATGGGAAGTCGCTGGGACAGAAATCAATCCCTCCAGCATGTTCTATTTATTGTGGTGACAAGGTTTAGGTCCCTAGAGCATATAGCTCAGAGGGATTTCTTTAAGTGGAGCATGTCCAACAGTTCTGGGTTTGACATAGCTTTGTATGTTAGGCAGAGATTGCCTCTGAATAGGCGATAAGCGACGGATTAAAGCTGGAGTTTTTTTAGATGGTCTGCGTGAGGCATCTGTTTGAGGCCAGTAATCCTCTTTATGAGGTACCTTTGCGGCCTTTCCAATTGTTGTAGATGTCTTGTGAGGTACATACTAAAAGGGGCATTGTACTCTATAATTGGTCTAATGAGTGATGAGTAGAGGGGAACAATGACCTCTTTTTTTTCTGGATGAGAAACATTTTGTAATGAGGTGTGCCATGTAGAAGGATTTCCTGACCACTCTGGCGATGTGATTATCAAAGGAGAGACTACTGTCCACCTGTGTCCCAAGGTCTCTTATCACACTTTCGGTGTTAAGTAGACTACCAACTATGTGGTAGTTCATGGGTACAGAGTTTTTACCAAAGGGGATGACAATGCACTTTTTGGCATTGAGCTTGAGACAATGGCTTTGACACCAGGCATCTGTCTCAGTGAGGCCCTTTTGTAGGATGTCAACATCATTAGAAGTTTTGATTATGGCTCCTAGTTTGCAGTCATCTGCAAATTTAGTTAGCCAAAGACCTTCTGTGTTAGCCTGTACTTCAGAGAAGAGGATACCAAACAGGAGAGGACCCAGGACTGAACCCTGTGTTACTCTACTTGTCACTGGTCTGAAGTCTGATTTGGAGTCTGCTACTTTCACAGTGTGGGTTCTGTCAGTAAGCCAGTTGGCAACCCATCTTGTGACATAGGGATTTATACCTAGTTTAGTGAGTTTATCTATAATTCCAGAGTGGAAGATGGTGTTGAACACTTTGGTGAGATCTAGAAAGGCCGTGTGAACCACCTTACCCTCATCTATGGCTTTGGTGACTACTTCAAAGAAGTCTATCAGGTTTAGGAGACATGATCTGCCTTTTACAAACCTGAACTGTGTGGGGTCCAGAGTTTGAAGATCTCCAATGACTTTGTTTTTAAGTTCCATGATGATACGTTCCATGGCCTTGCAGATCAGGCTCATCAGGCTAATGGGGCGGTAGTTCCCGGGGTCTGTTGTGGCCCCCCTTTGTGGAGTGGGATAACCGTTGCGGTGCGCCATTCAATGGGCACAAAGCCTGAGGTGAGGCTATGATTGAACACGGTACTTAGGTGGGGTGCCAGTTCATTCTGTAGTTCATGTAGAAGACAGTCTGGGATATTGTCAGGTCCCATGGATGCTGTGTTCTTGGCTTTGGAGAGTGAGGTTTTTACCTGTGCAGCTGTGATTACAGGAACTTTGCATTCTTCCGGTATAAAGATGGGCCCTTTAGAGGGTGAGGGGGGGTAAAGTTAGTGCTGAACCTATCTGCCAGGATGTTGGCAATATCAGTTGGTTCTGTATATTTAGTGTCATTGTGCTGTAACTCAGAGCAAATCTGATTGTTGCCATTGAGATTCTTGACATAGCTATAGAATGCTTTGTGGTTGTCTTTAGAATCAGTGATGATTTTGTTTTCATAACTAGCTTTGGAGGATTTTATGAGGGATCCAGCTTCTTACTGAGGCTGACCAGGGAGTTCCTCCAATCGTGGGATTTTACTCTTTTTTGCAACAGTTTCTTTCTTCTATTGTAGAGTTTGTTTATGGCAGAAGACCACCGGATTGGCTTTTTTTTTTGGAGGATAGCATCTTGGTTCTGTTAGGGATAGCACGATCCATGCACTTGTGTAAGTGCTTATAAAGTGCATTTGTGTAGGCTTCAGCAGTCATACCTCTATTGTCCATCTGCATGGGTGTCGTGAAGTTTGCCACTTCTGTCTTGAGAAGTGTGAATTTGCTTTGGAGACATTTTTTACGGTTGTTTTCCTAATTGGGGGGTGGGAGCGGGATGTGGATGTCTAGGGTGATTAGCTTGTGGTTTGATCTGACCAACGAGGAGCTGACCTCTGGTGTAGAACACCAGTCACCCATGTTGGTGATGAGCAGGTCTAGGATATTGCTGCCCCTGCTGGGGGTGTGGATAAGTTGATCCAAGGCATTGGAACTGATTTCGAGAAAACGTTGAGCAAAAGAGTTGGTACATGAGTAGTTTTCCCAGTTAATGGTAGGGTAGTTGAAATCACCCATTATTAGAGTGTTGGGTTGTACCTTAATATTTTCCAATGTATCAAGAAAAGAGGAATGGGAATCTTGGGGCATGGTGGAGGGTGTGTAGCAAGCTACAGTCTGGATTGCAGTTTTTCCCAGAGTTAGTTGAACGTGGATAATCTCAGATGCATTATGCTGAGCAACTAGCTTGGAGGTGTGGGTATCCTTAATGAATATGGACACGCCTCCACCTTTAGTGTTTCAGTCCAGGTTTGGTGGCCAAAAGGTGTGGTATGAATTATAGCCTGGTAATGCAGAGGTGCTCTCTGGAGCTTTGAACCAGGTCTCTGTCACTGCACAGATGTCAATGTTCTCCATTTTAAGGAGTGCCTCGAGTGAGTGCATTTTGAGGCTTAGACTTCTAGCATTGAGTGGCATTACCCTCAGATTTTGCTTGCTTGTACCTGTTACGGTGGTCAGTTTGTCATTTGAACCTTGCCTAAAAAAGGCACTATAGGGGTGGCAACAGCCTTTGCCAGTATCCGGAATCCCAAGAGCGACAGGCGCAGGCCATCTCTGGCAAAGCAGCGTGGTCTGTCGATCATGTCATCCCAGGTAGAGAGATACTGGATTCCCTTAGAATGACACCAGAAGCTTAGCCAATTGTTAAAATCAATCATTTTGTCCTTGTGGTATCATTCTGGGTGATTGTAGGATCCTACTCATGGCTAGGGTCATACCTGCCTGGGCTAAAAGATTGGAGAGCTCCTCCATGTCTCTTTTCAATGTAGTCCAGGGAGGTACATTTCAGGTCATTCACACCAACATGGACAATGACAGAGTCATATTTTACTTGTTGTGGAGTGACCTGAGTGTGTGCATTATGTGGCGGATCCTGGCACCTGGCAGGCAGCTGACAGTAACTTTTTCCTTGTTTAGCCTGGTGAGTGGAACATTAGTGTGCCTGACTATAGAGTCACCTATGACTAGAGTATTGGGTACATTATACCTTATGGCATAACATCATGTTGGTGTTTGCCCATGACAGTCGCTGTGAGTGGAACCTTGATCTGGTGTTTGGTAAACAGCATCACAGATGATATCTGGATACACCTCAAACAACATACACAGTGGAAAATAGCCTAAAGACAGGAGGGTGATGTGCCAGACATGACTACAGCATGTAAGTGTAGCTATGCTTTATTGAGACTACCACCAGTTTAACAAGTTGTGTATGGTAATGGCTATTCTGCAGGTTTTACAACTTCCAAGACAGTGCTCTGTTTGTGAGGGAACCCCCATCTGTAGGGCCATCTGTGGACTGGTCAGTGTGTGGAACCATTTGTTTCCTGTTACTCACTGAACACTCATCTGTGAACTGCAGAAGCATAGTGTGAGGACTGCAGTCAGTACATGGTGATAGTGATGAGAGTTACTGCCATCGCATCCCTGATTGGACATATGTCACATGAAACAGTGGTATGACAGTCACTGTCTGGGGTTCTCACAGTGACATGCCAATAATGGACCACTGTTCATAGCTGCAGTCACAAGTCTTCTACACTTTGTACAGATGTCATGCAGTATATATGCAGGTGTTGTGCTCCCTCTGCAAATGTATACCATCTGTTGTGTTGGGTTGATGGTCATATCTATGCATGCTGTTATAGGTAATCCTGAATGCTGTTGATGATTACTAAGCCATATCTGTGTTAAAACTGCAACACCATAGGCTGTATGGGTTTGGAGGTCCCAGCAGAACCTCCTGTCCCACTTCAGCTGGCCATGGCACCGGGCACCAGCACATCTGGGGCCCAGCCTTGAACCTCCACTTTTGTTGGCTCTGCACCACCTTCTGATGGAACCACCACTGAGGATGGGGCTTGCCCCCCTGGGAGCAGGTCCAGACAGGAACTTGTCCGCTGTCGTACAGCCCCGGACGTGGTGCGGAGGGGGCTCAATAAGGGGTTTTGAGTCCAGATATGCCAGCTTGAGGGCAGAGTGTCACATTTAGAGGGTGAGTCTGCCCCTCCTAGACAGCCCCCAGCACAGCCACCTTTGAGGCTGTTTTGGTGCAGTGGTGGCTGCCCATGGCTCGGAACCTCCATCCCATTTTTTCCATCTGGGGGCTCATGGGCTTGTGACTGCTGAACACCCCTCCCTGACCAAGGTGTATCCCCCCATGTGTCATATACCAACCCTGTATGCTGTCTTGTCTGTCATCCTACCCAACCTATCCTCCATGAGCATACATACTCTCCTACCCCCACATCCCACTCCCACCCTCCGGAAATGAAAGGCCAACCTGTTCCTAGAACAACATTTGCCCCATACATAGCTGTCCATTCCACACACGTGTCCACTGGAAACATGTAACCTTTTTAATTTGCATCACAACATACTCCAGTTGTCCTCACCCCTGTCTCTCAGGCACACAATCCTGGTATGCACATGACTCCTAAAGGTTCCAGGTACACGTGATGCAGACGACCCCATTGTACACATGACACTACCGGTCCCGCTATGGTTACCCCATTTACCTTTTTCATGATGATGATGTCACACATAGAACCTTGCAAGAGTACTGTTCTCACATAATTATTGGACAGGAACTGTTGTGTTAATGTAAATAACATGCACAGAGTGATTTATTTGGCCAATGTACAAATGCTTGCGTGTATTAATAACACATGTCTGTCTGAGGGAGTCTTGATATTACATAGGTCAACACCACTACATAATACAGGCGTTGCTGATGTTTCCCTTTTCATTTCTTTTAATGCTTTGTTGTCACATGGGATGTTCTTGATATATCTATATATATGTATGTATCTATATCTGGACATAAACACCTACACATACATCTACATGATGGAATACATTTCCTGTACTGTTGAATGACTGTGCTGGATGATATGTTTGTGATAACATCCAATGTCTGTATGTCTGCCATGGCTTAGTGGTAAATCGCATTGGCTGTGGTGTGCAGGGTCCTGGTTTCGAGCCTTGCAGAGGCCATTTATTTTGTTGCTGGGCAGAACAAGGCTGTTGGATACGGAGTGATTAAGGCACATTAAAGCAGCTGTGAGCGGGTGTGCATGGGATTGTGTGGAGCTAAGCAATGATAACCTCTGGTTAAAGTTTCTTACAGTCATTTAGCCTGTATATTGCTTCACCAGTGTGATACTCGCATACCGGCAGCCAAACAGGCTTACACACACTTGCTCCCACACTTGCAAATGCACTGCATTTGGTGTTTGCATCTGACACTCACACCCCTGGGTGGGAGTGAGGACTACGATGTTACCTTGTGATGCCTATTACATCAGATTACATGCCTAAAGTATTGGGAATGGCTGCCCATTAGGCGAAAGCATGCCATTTGACTGTACGGAATCTGCGGCCTGTCCAGAGTATGATTCATATTATTGGTATGTTCCTCTTACAATCTGCACCTGTCTGGCTAATACATGGTAACTGACACTCTTCAATGCAAACAAGTAATTGGGTTTTGGAACCCACATCCTTCAGCCGAGTCATGCTACTGCATACCTATTATTCTATAATCTTTCTAAGGTTGTAAGTGGAATATGCGCTTTCTCTACCTATTAGACCTCGCAAACGATTGGGGACAAATATCAACTGAATCAGGGACACATCATGACAACATCAGGGACACATTTAAAATATTAGTGCTATTAACCTGACACACTGACAGACTCAGAGCATATGAATTAATACACGTTTTCTGAGGAAAATGATGTTTATAACTCTTATTTGTTGTCATTATTCATTACATGTAATTCACCACCTTTCCTCCAAAAGTCACTAGTTTTAGGAGGGATTAAGTGGGACAGAGTTAGAATTTGAGTCAGAATCAGAGACATCCCTGGAAATTGGGGACAGTTGAGAGGTATAGTCCCTATTTGTTCCCTCAATGGTTTATGTCCCATCCAGTGGATTTGCTCTTAGGGGTTGAGAGGTATGGGCATAAGCTATGCCCATTTCGGAATATTACTTACATCCCCGGGGTAGTCCTAATATGACTGCACCAGCCAACACCTGCACGCCTAGGCCCATAATTGCATACCCATAGTTCCCCCACCTGCCCCTCCTCTACAGCACTCATCCTTACTGTGGATGTAGGTGTGGTATAAGCACACCACTACACACTGCCCACTCTCCGCGTGTCAGGGCACATGTCGTACATTGTGTCGACCCATGGGTTATCATGCTTGCAAAACCCACTGGTCCGTGTACGTCTACAGCCTGGTTTGATGAATCATTACAGGGACTGACTCCGATGATCAGTAATTTTTGGGTTTCCTACAAGGGACATTGAGGTCTTTGTTTCAAGATTAGACCTGGCAGGTCTCTCCCACTGGTAGTATCCTGCCAGTGGTCTGGGAAGCAGTGGTGTGTTTACCTTTATTGTGTGTCTGTATGTCTCACCGGCCTAGCTGGGGGGGTTGATGCTACGTGTTACACATTTGTTTATTGGACCCCTCACCCCCATATGCATGGCCTGTGAACATATGTAATTCGTAACTGCTGTATCATATCCTAGCTATATACATGTGTATATTTACAGACACACACACACACACACACACACACACACACACACACACACACACATATCTATATATATATATATATATATATATACATTACTATATGCAGATATATCTGTATATGTATGCATACATGTATATATTGCTGTCTATATTTATATATATATATATATATATATATATATATATATATATATATATATATATATATATATATATATATATATACATATATACACATATATATATATATCTAACAACATATGGGTCTATGAGTGTCTGCATATGTGTATATCTATATGTGGGTATGTATATGTATTCTGTCTCTGTATGTATACATTTGTATTATGGAGAGGGAGAGGTTTATCTCTATGTCACTATGGGTAGATATACACACACATACCTCTACATATATACATCTACATCTGGTTATTCCGTTCCTTGCCATATAGATTACACTTTGCTGCAGTGGGACTCATAGTGGGTGTGGCTGCTCATTGGACGAAGCCTCTGCCCAATGAACACATTTGCTTACATCCCTGGAGCTGTCTATATAGGCCCACATCAGCCAACACCTGCACACCTAGACCCATAACTAGCTACCCATAGTTCCCCCACCCACACCTCCTGTACAGCACCCCTCCTTACTCTGGGCCCTAGTCGATTCTGAACACACCACTACACGCTGCCCACTCTCCACTTCACAGGACCCATGTCATACAATTGTCTCGACCCATGGGTCATCAGGCTTTCCCACCCTTGTATTCTGGGTATGTACACACCCCAGCCAGAATGTTCGGCATATCACCTTCTTTTGGTTTTGTCAATTTTTGAGGTGTCCTGCAAGGGATGCTCCTGTCTGTGTTCCAAGATTAGATTTCACAGGTGCATTGTGTACCCCCCCCCCGGTTGTATCCTGCCTGTGGTTTGGGGAGCAGTGGACTATTTACATTGTTTGTGGGTTTGTGTATGTTTCCCGTGTCTGGCTGGGGGGGGGGGGGGTGGAAGGTCATGCTACATGTTTCATGTTTCTTGCTTGGGCCCCTCACTTCCATTGGCATAGCCTGTGAACAAATGTCATTCTTGTGTGCTGTTTCCTATCATAGCTGTATATCTGTGTATATCTACACACACACACACACACACACACACACACACACACACACATATATATATATATATATATATATATATGTGTGTATATATATGAATATGTCTGCAACCATATAAATATATATATATATATATATATATATATATATATATATATATATATATATATATATATATATATATATATATATATATATATCTATATATATATATATATGTATAGTTTTATATATATATGTCAAGATTAGACTCTATACTTCATTACATCCTTACTCCCGTTAACATGACACTACAATAAATTAATAAGTATGACTATGTGGTAACGCACACGTTACACACGAGAGCCTAATTATGTACGTGTTTGGCGTATTTCTTTTACAAATAGACCGGTTTAGTAATTGACGTTACCGTAGCAGGCAGATCACAGGAATGATTCCATGTGTGAGAAAGTCCTCACATTTGATTTCTTCAGCACAACACTGACTTTGGACATTGTACACACTTCTGTGTTTTAGCAGTTTCATCCCTTCCCTCTTATGCACAACCTATTATTCTATCAACTGTCGAGGTTTGTAAGGGCACATTCATGTTATTTATGTCTGCAAATGGAATTAATGTGTTACAGAGAATGTACTTCTGCATATAGATGTCTACATGTGTGTATGCATATATACTTATAACGAACTCACTGACCTCCACAAAGCAGTCCAATTAGAACCAGCCCATCCAACCCTGGCACTCCTGGATCCATAATTTCATACCCATAGTTCCTCCACCCCACCCGAGTTCAACATACACGCATACCATCCGTTGTCCAGTTGCTATCGCAGACATGACACACATTGCCCTCTCCCGAGCATTAGGGGCCCTACACGTATGTTGTCCCAGCCCATGTATTCTCAGGTTCTCCCTCCATTTAGTCCTTGAACATACCTTCCCTTGCTTTTGTAATGGTTGGATGGCCAAACATTCTATCAATTTTTGGGTAATCCCACCAGGGACCACCCTCTGATTGTAAAGTAGACTTAGCAGATCAACAATGTTGCTCCCACTGGTAATATCCTGCCTGTGGTGTGAGCAGCGGTGCTTTGCTCACTTCTGCCCAGCTTGATATAACATACGCTGACAGTGCTATATAATACTGGGGTTGCTGTTGATTCCCTTCTCATTCCTTTTGCATGCTTTATTGTTACATCATTCATTCTTCATAGATATATATATATATATATATATATATATATATATATATATATATATATATATATATATATATTATATATCTGTACATACTTATATACATTTCCTATGCTGGGCACTGCTTAGACCCACGCAAGTGCACTCAGACTTGCTTACTGGTACTTATATATGTTTACTGCTGCTTATTTGTGCTTACACCTGCTTACTAGTGCCTTATTCATTATGACAGTGCCACTTTGATTGAATGACATTTAGTTAAATATCTCATGCAATACTCTTATGTCGGTTTTACAGCAAAACGACATTCATTCCAATTGGAAAATTATATGTGCTATTGTTGGGCTCGAACCGTGAATGTCTATTCATTAGGTTGATGCTCTAAACACTACACTATTGACATTTACATTGATTCCGCATGTTTTTCTCTATTTGAATGATTTTGATGTGTAAGCTGCGCACAGCGGAGGGCAGCGACATGCAAACACACTGCGCTTTGCTTACACCTTCGATATTTTAGCAATTCAAATGTATAATAGGGACACGGGGAATCTAATTGTGAAAGTTCTAGGGATGGGGCTCAACATTCCACTACGTGCTTGTGTGTTTACTACTTCGATTTTATTTCACTGTTCGTGGACACTCTTGTATGCTTAGCATACATTTCAGTATCCATGGGCACTGAATCACTGACTTACTATTAGAGGCGGGCTCTACTAGTAAGCATTGTAGGTTGTGCAACTGTCAGGGCATGTTTACGCCTCCGTAGAGCACTTGTACACAACCCTTGCACTCACACATGTTTCCTGTGCAGATCGAGGGTGCGGCAGTGCGCCCTCATACATATTCATATGGCGCTGCTGCACCATCTGTAGTGAGGACACTCAGTGCAAGGCTAAAACCGTCCTTCCGCCGAGCTTTTTGAATCCCGGGGCTGGCTCTTCTCCTGTCACAGTCCATGCGAGAACCCAGCAAACAACTCTTTCAATCTTCCAATCTTCCTTCATAACTATACATGTCCACTTACCCTCCTTTACTACTATACTATATCATCCCTTAAATAGCATACTCATGCAATAAACTACTTGTTGATCCTTATATCAAACTTTTCTCTTTCTTTGCTCTACAGTTTTGATTATTCTTACTCCCTCTTTTTTCTCTTTTCAAACCTATATCCTCTGAAATTCATTGCAAACCTCTCATGATTTTTTTTTTTTTACTATAATTTCCATTGTCTAACTTCTGCGAAACCATTACTGTTGTAAATATTCTTGCTATAATTACTTTTTGTTTATCTCATGCAAAACTAATAATACTCTATACTATATTTTAATGACTGTGTATTTTTATGACTTTGGAGCTTTTTTCCCCAGGCCTCCACTGAAAAGGGACACATGTCCAGATGGACCTTCCCGGTTAAAAAATATAAAATAATAAATAAATAAACAAATATATTCTCTGTCTAAACTTCCTATTAGTTTTCACTATGTTAAAACTTTCAGAAGAAATACATGCTGCCCCATAAACCAAAGATTCACTATTGCATGTAAAGAAGCCAGGCATTCCATAACTTGTCTTATAAAAGCTGGAGTCACAGAAATAAAACAATATAAACTAGATGTCATGCATTTGAGTGCACGAACCCTTTCCAGTGTCACATTTTGATGTTCATCATTTCATCATTGCTGCAGTAGCCTTAGCTATATGGGTTATATCATGTACAGGATATAATAGCTGGGTCATTTTCCAAAGCTTAAGGGTACCGTTCCTGCATCCAGACCACTGACAGCTCAAGCAGAGCTGTAGAAAATCAGTAGTCTGGGTGCCAAGCCCTTCAGAGCTTTCTCGCTGCTACAGACTTTTGAAAACTAACTAGTGTTTTTCATTCCTGGGCAGTTAAGTCCCCATGGGGAAAAATCCACATTGTATTTTATGACAAAAACATTACTTTTTCCAAGAAAAACATTATTTGATGCTAGAACTTGTATGTGGCACCCAAACTGATTAGTAAAAATGGAGATTCTGGATGGATAGATGGATGGATTGTCACATGACTTTTCTGTCAGTTAAAGTCTGTGGCTTTAATTTTACTTTACTGACAAACTTATTAAAAGCATTTTTTAATTTTGTTTTTTGTGAATTAAAATATTTTATGAGACTGTGTTTAGAGGCTGGGGTAAGTTTATGTTGTGCTTTTCATGGTGTTTTATGTGGAAATTCCTACCTTTTAATACTTATCTCTTTCCTGAACTGCTGCTGCTGTCAGTGATACCCGGACTTCAATTTTCATTATTGGCTTTACCATGGGGTAACTTTTCCTTTGGCTATAAAACAGAAGAAAATTTCAAGGCAGTCTTTGCCTCTTCAGCAGGCTACAAATTTGCCTCAGCCACAGATGGGTGACTCTGCTGTGACAATTTCAGGTTCCTCAGACCACTCATCTTCTTCCTTGGTTTCCTTTGATGTAGTATCTTTGGCTACCATGGACTGGGGATTAGACATGTCATCTGCAGCTGTTGGAGTATCTTTAGTCGGCATGGTAGAACCACTCTTACCAGTCTTGGAGAAAGTAGTGAGGAATACCTCTCTGCCTAACCAGACTGGGATGTCTGTTCACAGGGGGTGATGTGCCTGGTAGAAATTGGTCTGCTTCTATGGAAATTCCTGTTAAAAAGAAGCAGAAAGATGAACATTTATCTTCCACTGTCTCAGTTACTTTAGATACGAATGATTTCTTGGGATTAGCTCATGGCTTAGTTCAGCCTCTTGAACCCTCTTCATTTTCTGAAGATTCCCACCATAATGAACAATGACATGATTTTAAGGGAAAGACTTCTGTTTTTTTTTTTCTTTTCTATTCAAGTTTTTTTATTCTGAGGAGAGAGTTCCTTTTGTTTGCCATTTGGAAAAATGTTCTTTTTCTAAAACCATAATTAAGATGAAACAATTGTTTCAGTGGATAAGTAATAACATTTCACTGTCTTCAAAAATATTATGATTTATCACAAATGGAATTTCCTCAACTTACTCCTGTACCTTCTGTACTTCCAGCTTTAGAGGATGTTTTTACTAGAGCCTGTAACATACATGACAACCAGTTTGCAGCCCCTAAGGAGGTAGATAGATTACATAGTCTTCCTCAGTTTTACACATTTTATTTTCTAATCTCAGATCTGGACCTGCATTGATTTCCTTGTCAAATCTTGCTGTTGCTAAACCTTTGGTAAATGCTAATCCTTCCCTCTCTCATAAGGATGTGAAGCTTTTGATAGATTTGGGAAAAACTGTGTACTACTGCCACACTTATTTTGAGATTTCTTAATTATCAAGTTCAAATTGCTGATTTTGTTTGCATCATTTGAGAATATGAGGAACTTTATACCATTTTTCTCTTTTCTGAGGGAAAATTTTCTATGAATACACTTAATTCTGTTTCCTCAAGTGACCAAACCACTCTTTGAAGTGGGTTTATTACTCAGCTGATGCCTCATCCAGGTCAACTGCTACTGGAATTGGTATGAGAAGACTTGCATGGTTACATTACCAAATTTACAAGAGGACATTAAAGCTGAAAATTTGAATTCTGCTTTGGATAGGGAGGTTGCTTCTGCACCATCTGCTGCTAAGGTCCTGAAAAAGTTTCATGAGAATGGGAAACTGATTCAAGTGGTGATTCAGATTTACCTTGACACCTTTTTAGAAAAAGCAAAATAATTAGACCCAGCAAACTTCTGGCAAGCAGTCATTCAAAAATGAATAGCAAGGAGGCTTCAAAAAGAAGGAGGGAGCCTCCTGGAAACCAGGACAGTCCAACAAGATTGAATGACTATCTACAAATAGTAAACACTCTTTATACCCTGGCTGGTACTTAAATCTCTCCCAAAACCTGGCTCTCAATTCCTCTCTCTCTCTCTTTGATAACAGATAATATAGACAAATGGGTTCTGAGAGCGATCCGTCCCAGAGACTTCCCATACTCTGGAACAAACTACTTATCTATATCAAACAAAGCTCCTCATTGGCACTCTTCAAGAAAAATATTGATAATTGGATGGGAAATAGAAAATTCACCCCAGGGATCACCTCTGTGGCTCTGCTCGACAGGGGCACAGGAAAATAATTTTCTTGGGTGGCAAAAGCCAGGGTTCCTTTTTGGCTAGGCTTGTATTAGCCCTAGGGCCAATAGCCTAGTACCTACCTATGAACCTATGCATCTAAGGTATACAGATGGCAGTTGAAGTTCCTTCCTCCTTTTCAGGGAATTCCTCCTCATCCACCTAATCAAACTTTTTTTTTCTTCCTGTCATCTAGCATCATTTAATTTTGGGGATAATTGAACATGTTCCAGGTCCCCTCACAAGGAAATGTTTTTATTCAAGATTTTGTCTGATAAAATAAAAGAAGCTTCATGGAGACCAGTCCTAGATCCTTCCTTTCTCGACCAGTTTGTGGAAGTCCCAAAGTTTAAGGTTTCTTCATAGGTTCGTAGGTTAGTACTAGGCTATTGACCCTATGGCCTATACAAGTCTAGTCATAATGATTCCCTGGCTATTTCTTCCCACAGTATTTACTTCCCTGGACCCCTATCTAGCAGGGTGACTCAGGTGATCCCCTGGGTGAATTTGCTATCTCCCATCCAATCATCAAGGTTCCTTTTGAAGAAGGCCAAAGAGGTGCTCTGCTTGACATGAATGGGCAGTCTATTCCAGAGTCTGGGGAGTCTCTGAATCAGGAACCTATCCCTCCAGCATGTTTTTTTCATTGTGATGACAAGGTTTAGATCCCTGGAGCATGTGGCTCTGAGGGATTGGGATTTCTTTAAGTGTAGCATGTCCAGCAGCTTTGGGTTTGACATGGCCTTGTATGTTAAGCAGAGATCACCTCTGAGTAGATGATATGCAACAGAGTATAGCTGGAGTTTTTTTAGATGGTCAGCATAGGTTATCTGCTTTAGGCCAGTGATTCTTTTAGTGAGGTACTTCTGTGGCATTTCCAGTTGTTGCAGATGTCTTGAGGGGTACATACCAAATGGGGCATTGTATTCTATAATAGGTCTAATGAGGGATGAGTACAGTGGGAAAATGACCTCCTTTTTTCTGGATGAAAAGCCCATAATGATGAGGTGTGCCACATAGAAGGATTTCCTGACTGTTATGGTGATGTGGTTATCGAAGGTGAGACCACTGTCAACCTGTCTCCCTAAGTCTGTTATCACACTTTTGGTGTTTAGTGTACTGTCACCTATGTGGTAATTCACAGGTACATGTTTTTTCCCAAAGGGGATAACTATACATTTCTTGACATTGAGCTTGAGCCCATGGCTCTGGCACCAAGCAAGCATCTGTTTCTGTAAGGCCCTTTTTTAGAATATTCACATCATTTGAGGATTCAATAATGGCTCCCAGTTTGCAGTCATCTGTGAACTTTGTTAGCCAGAGTCCCTTAGTGTTGGGCTGTACTTCAGAGAAGTAGATACCAAAGAAGAGCAGTCCCAGGACTAAACCCTGAGGTACTCCACTTGTCACTTGTCTGGAGCTAGATTTGGAGTTGGCTACTTTTACATTGTGGGTTCTGTCAGTAAGCCAGTTGGCAACCCATCGAGTGGCATAGGGATTAGTGCCCAGCTTAGTAAGTTTATCTATGATTCCAGAGTGGGGGATGGTGTCAAAGGCCTTGGCAAGGTCCAGATAGGCTGTGTGGACTGCCTTACCCTCGTCTACAGCTTTGGATACTGATTCAAAGAAGTCAGTCAGGTTCAGGATACAAGATCAGCCTTTCATGAAACCAAACTGGGTGGACTCCAGTGTTTGAAGGCTGCCAATGTCTTTTTTTATAAGTCCCATGATAGCATGTTCCATGCCCTTGCAGATCAGGCTCGTCAGACTGATGGGGTGGTAGTTCCCAGGATCCAAGTTGGATCCCCCCTTGTGGAGTGGGATAACTGTAGCTGTGCGCCACTCAGTAAGCATGAAGCCTGAGGTGAGCTATGATTAAACGTGACACTTAGGTGAGGTGCCAGTTCATTTTGTAGTTCATGTATTACACAGGCCAGGATGTCATCTGGTCCCATGGATGCTGTATTCGTAGCACTGGAGACTGCGGTTTTTACCTGTGTAGCTGTTATTACCAGAATATGACAATTTTTCAGTATTGAGATGGGACCTTTAGGGGAGGGGGTGAAGTTGGCACTGAATTGATCTGCCAGAATATTGGCAATATCCTTGGGATCAGTATATTTAGTGCCATTCTGTTGTAGCTCAGAGCAGATCTATGCATTGCCATTTAGATTCTTAGCATAGCTACAGAATGCCTTGTGGTTGTCTTTGGAATCTTTGATAATTTTATTTTTGTAACTAGCTTTGGAGGATTTTATGAGGGATCTCAGCTTCTAACTGAGGCTGCTAAGGGAGTTTTTTGCATCCTGGGATTTTCCTCTTTTCTGCAACAGTTTCTTCCTTTTGTTGCAAAGTTTGTTTATGGCAGGGGACCACCAGATTGGCTTCCTTTTTTTGGAGGAGAGCATCTTGGTTCTATTTGGGATGGCACAATTCATGCATGAGTGGATGTGCTCATGCAGTGCCTTAGTGTAGGACTCAGCAGTCGAACTTTCAGTTCCTGCCTGTATGGGTGTCATGGAGTTTGTCACTTTTGACTTGAGTAGCATGAAGTTGGCTTTGGAGACGATTATTATGGAAGTTTCCTTACTGGGGGGTGGGGGAGGGATGTGGATGTCAAGGGTGATTAGCTTATGGTCAGAACTGACCAATGAGGGGGTGACCATAGGTGTGGAGCATCGATTTCCCATGTTGGTATTGACCAGGTCTAGGATACTGGAGCCTCTGGTGGGACTATGGGTTAGTTGATCCAGGGCTTTGGAATTTATGAATTCCAAGAACCATTGGGCAAAGGTGTTGGTACACGAGCAGTTTTCCCAGTTAATGGCAGGGTAGTTGAAATCACCCAGTATTAGGGTGTTTGGTTGTATCTTAGTATTTTCCAGTATGTTTAGAAAGGTGTAGTGAGAATCCTGGGGCATGGTGGGGGATCTGTAGCAAGCTACAATTTGGATTACAGTCTTACCTAGTGTTAGTTGCACCTGGAGAATTTTAGACACATTTTGTTGGGCAACTAGCCTGGTGGTGTGAATATCCTTGGTGAATATGGACACTCCTCCACCTTTAGTGTTTCAGTACTGGTTTGGTGGCCGAAAAGTGTGGTAAGAGTTTTAGCCTGGTATTGCAGGCATGCTCTCTGGAGCCTTAAACCAGGTCTCAGTTACTGCACAGATATCAATGTTCTCCATTTTTAGGAGTGCCTCGAGAGAATGCATTTTGAGATTTAGACTTCTAGCATTGAGTAGCATTACCTTCAGATTTTCCATGATTGTACTTGTTACAGTGGTGGTTTTGTCCCTAGAACTTTGCCTATAAAAGGCACTATGGGGGTGGCAAAAGCCTTAGCCAGTAACCTGAATCCCAGGAGCAACAGGTGTAGACCATCTCTGGCAAACCATCATGGACTGTTGATCATGTCATCCCAGGCAGACAGATACTGGATCCCCTTTGAATGACACCAGAAGCTTGGCCAATTGTTGAAATCAATCATTTTGTCCTTATACTGTGGTATCATTCTGGGCGAAGGCAGGCTGCTACTCAGGGCTAGGGTCATACCTGCCTGGGCAACATGATCCGAGAGCTCTTCCATGTCTCTTTTCATGTAGTCCAGGGAGGTATGTCTCAAGTCATTCACTCCAACATGGACAATGACAGAGTCATATTTGTACTTGTTGTGGACTGACTTGAGTGCATGTGTTATGTAGTGGATCCTGGCACCCAACAGGTAGCTGACTGTAATTTTCTCCTTGTTCAGCCTGGTGAGTGGGACATCAGTGTGCCTGACTATAGAGTCACCTATGACTAAAGTGTTAGGTACATTGTCTTGCCTTAGGGGTTGTTGTTGGGTGGCACACTTGTGCTGTGAGCTATGTGACACTTTGGTTGTGATTGGTGTTTGTTTGCTTTTCAGCTTCAGAGGTCCTTGTTGCTTGAGTAGGTTACTGTTAAGGGCCTCTGCATATGAGGATTTAGTGTTGCTATGTGAGGGTCTTGGTGGTGTGAGTTTAGGAGGGCTATGTGTTGCTTGAGTTATAGTGCGGGTGTTAACCTTCTCCTCTTGACTGTCTAGCACAATCTTGGGTGGAGAGAGCTTTGCTTCCAGTTTGGCTATGTAAGTGCATCTCTCGCAGGTTGCAGTGTTAAGTGGTAGGAGGAGAGGATTGTCTGTGTATATGAGGCAATTGCTGCATTGCTCCAGTATGCCCAAATTCATCAGGTGGACAGGAAAAATCACCGGAAGCTGACCCTTGGACATGCCTGATTTGGTGCTTTTTTATTTGTGAAGTACAAGAGCTGTTTTCCCTTACCTCAGCAAGGTACTTTGCAATTATAGGCTGTTTAGTGCCTACGATTCATTTCTCCTTATTAACAAGGAGAGTTGAGTGTTTGTATCAGTTTAAGGCTTCCTAGTGCTTTCCAGCAGGTTTTAGAGCAAGTGCTAGTCACAGAGATCTTAAAGGTAAGATGAAAAAAAAATGGTTTATCCTAAACAATGCAGTGTGCACTAGAGGAGTTAGATGTGAAAGTAGGTAATTAAGTTTTACCTGTCTAAAAGGTTAAGTTTTAGTGGAGAGTTACTATTTTTATAACAGCAAGATAGAGTGAAAGGGGGTGGCCACTTTTGTATTATGGTACTATGGAATACAGTAGGATGGCCAATAAATTTAAATAGTTGAAGGAGAGTCATCATCATCTTCTTTTGGCTGTTCCCATTAGGGGTCGCCACAGCAGATCACCTGTTTCCATTTCTTCCTGTCCTCTGCATTTTGCTCTGTCACACCAACCACCTGCATGTCCTCTCTCACCACATCCATAAAACTTATCTTAGGCCTTCCTCTTTTCCTGTTACCTGGTAGCTTCATCCTTAGCATCTTTTTCCCAATATACTCAGCCTCCCTCCTCAGCACATGTCCAAACCAATGTAATCTTGCCTCTCTGGCTTTGTCTCCAAACCTTCCAACCTGGGCTGACCCTCTAATATACTTATTCCTAATCCTGTCCACCCTCGTCACACCCAGTACAAATCTTAACATCTTTAACTCTGCCACATCCAGCTCATATTCCTGCTTTTTTGTCAATGCCACTGTCTCCAACCCATATTTGTTGTTTATTAAATGGCCTGTACAGACATGGTTTGTGTAATTATGGAGGTGCCCTAGCTGTGATGGTGATGTGTGTGTATATGGATGCACACAGTTCTGCCATGTGGCTGGCCTATACAGAGGTATGTTGGACAGCTGTGGACCATACATACCAGGGTGTACAGTTCACTGCATCCAGCCATGGGCACTGGAACTGCACCTGCCAGGGGTTGCATGGCTTCCACCAGGCAGAAGCCAAGATATGGTACTCTTCCCTGACAACGACAATTGTCCGCTGGATCCGCATCCCTGTTGGGACCAGCCAGAACTATGTGCATGTGGCCTGCTGCATTGTGGTGTGGACAGCACCCCCCCTGCAGTGCTGCTGCTGGTACTGCCAGTACGGGAGCAGAAGTGAAATGTTGCACGTCCATGTAGAACTCCACCTGTTGGTGTTGCTGACCTACGTCCATGTGGCTGACGCCCTACTCCACCACATGCTCTACCACAGACTCCACATAGTCGAGGATTCCCACCATCTCACTCAACCATCTATACATGACCTCTGCAAAATAACAGTGGGCATCTGCATGAACATGGATGTAGTCATGTACAGCAGGAAGAGTAACCCTCTTGAGCCTTAGACTATCTCTGGTGTAATGTTCCATACATGCCTGTACCTCCATGATGGCCTGAAACATGTGTCTAGTGACATCTGCTGTGGCACTTCTGCCAGGGGCATTATGGCCAGCAGCCCTTCTATGAACTCCCCTGTCCATCTGCCTGTGTAGGACCTCATCAGTTCTCCGGCTATGGCTGCTGTGTACAGACACACTTGCCATAGTCACCACACCTTCCTGTCCCAAGCCACCACCCACCAACTGCCCCTCATCTATGGCCACTGGTGATAGGGTATGTGTGGGAATTGTGACTGTGTGTGGGGATGGGGTGGATAAAAGTGGAATGCCAACCAATGGCACATATTCAGACTCTGACAACCCTGCCTGTGCCTTATTATGCCTGTCATCATTGTCAGAGTCTGTATGGACACTAACATCAGTTTTCCTGCAGGAGGGACCCTGACCCACCTCGCCACCTGTGAGGGGCAGACAAGAAATTTAAATTAAGACCTGTACATTATGGTTTATGTCTACACACACACACACACACACACACACACACACACACACACACACACACACACACACACACACACACACACACACTTACTTGCAGGTGAGGTGGCACAAAGATATTACACAGACCTCTCATTAAAAACAGTTGACATGCATGACATATGACACTCAACAGCATGCACTGTAGCCATTCTTAATCCTTGCTACCAACAATATACATCTCTGTGATGCATGAGTTGTGTTAGTAGGTGCTTCCCCTTTCCCCAGAACATACTGCACCCATATACATATTATTGCTGTGCACCTGTACAGCTCACTGGCATGTACTGTGCACCAAACCTCACAAGTGTACAGACCATTGCTGGATGTGTAGATGTCTGGCAGTTATGCTTGCTCTGTTGCTCACAGCCCCTATGTGTTTGTCTGACACATACCTGGGATGATATGAGGACTGATGTCAATAATTAATGCATGACCTTTGATTTGCATATCTCATCATCAGCAGTGCATGTATGTGTAATAAAATCCAGTTACACTGACAACCTTCAAAGCTTAATGTGGATATGAGGAGTGTACACACCCCTGTTGACATGCCAGCCTCTTCTATGATATGCAATGGGGCCACACTACTGCATTTGATAACATTACACACACCTGGTATGTGACATTTGACCTGTACAATCCAATGCAGTATCAAACAAATGTGTTAGTCATGGAGATGCTAAATGAGATACGTACATGTGGGTTGCATAAGTGTGTACACCATTAAAATAATGGTTTGTTGAAGCATCTGTGAAGTGAACTACAGCAGTCACTATTCCTGGAAGGGGTATACTAGCATGGCCCATCTTTACTTGGGATTATTTGGTCTGTCTGCCCTACAAAGGTCCCCCAATTCTGCCAGACTGCAAGGTCAGCTCATGTGCACAGCCCCTGGAGGTCACACAGTGGCTTCACTATTGCTGTAGAGTCTGGCACAATTCATAACCTTGATGGTGTTCAGATACAACCATTCTTAGCTAGCTTTAGATGTATGCTTCAGTTCACTGCTGTGTTTGAAGCTGACACCCCTCCCCATCCCTAGCCTTATTGCAGATGCTTGACAACTATGGGCCACACATGAGTGTTATTTTGCAGTGTTCCAAATTCCACCCACCATGTCTTCCGGCCAAGTTCCAGCTAATGACCTAAAGGTGTACACTGGCACCACCAAGCTAAAAGTTGGGGATGGTGGCCCTGAGGTGGAGTAAGGTGTTGCTTGTGCACCACACGTATCTTTATGAATACTGTCAGTAGGTTTGAGCCTTGGTCTCATGACACCATTACACATTGCAACACATGCCTTTGGGAGACTTGATGTTATGCTTTTGCTACCTGTACAGAGCTCTGGATGATGTTTCATGTGGGACAATTCTTCCGCATGATTACCCGAACCCATAGGCCACACTTATGCAGAATCCAGCCGATTGTCGACACAGGTACTACACAGGCAGTACTTGTGAGACATTCCTGCAACTCCCTCAGTGTTGCTGCATGTCTCTAGGCAGCCTCCCTGACCAGTTTGCAACATGTTTTGTCATCTGTTTTGGATGGGCATCTGTTTCTTTTCTACATCACTGTTGTCCCATATTTCAAACATCTCCAGATCACTGTCTGCACTGTTTGCCATGGTAAAGGCAATGGTGAGGTAAGGTTACTTTTCCCACTCCTGACTGCTACCTTTCAGATATGGGATCCATTCCATGCTTTGTAAGATGTGTGCAAGCCATGGCTGTCTCTGTTGGAGGCAACTGGGCAAATGTCATGGACATACTTCTTGGACAGCAGACCATTACTTGGTGTGACATTGAGGCCCTGTACTTGATGGCAGGTGTGTGCTCAAGAAGAGTGAATGCTGTCAGTACATCACAAGCTGCCTCCACAATATATTTGCAGTGTGTGCATACATATGCTTCCAGTGTTTTGTAAGGTTTGTATACCCCAAATTTGTTGTCCTAACATAGGATTCTATATTACACTTTCATTGCTCATGTTAGGATCACATTACAGGTTGTAAAAGGTGTGGAATGTGTTATTGTGGTCAGCCATTGTATATATCAGGAATAGTTGCCATTGTAATAGTGGTGTATACACTGCTGTATCCACTGTATAAGGGTAATGTTTCAGATATGTCCCTGCTGATTATGTTTATCTCTGTCCACACATCTTGCACTGACAGGTTGTGAAGTATACTGCAGGAATCTTACATACCCTTCAGATATGCCACCATGGTGACCACTATGATGCAATGTAGTTAACACCAACAAAAATGAACATACTCAAACAAATGCCCTGTACTGACCGCCTCAAAAAACTCCAGCTTTACTCCATAGCATATCACCTACTCCGAGGTGATCTCTGCCTAACATATAAAGCTATGTCAAACCCAGAGCTGTTGGACATGCTACACCTAAAGAAATCCCAATCCCACCGAGCTACATGCTCTAGGGACCTAAACCTTGTCACCACAATAAACAGGACATGCTGGAGGGACAGATTCCTGTCCCAGTGACTTCCGGTACTCTGGAACAAGCTACCCATCTATGTCAAGCAAAGTTCTTCATTAGCACTCTTCAAGAAAAATCTCGATGAGTGGATGGGAAATAGGAAATACACCCCGGGGATCACTTCTGTGTCTCTGCTCGACAGTGGCACAGGAAAATAACTTTCTTGGGTGGTGTAAGCCATGGAACCTTGCTGGCTAGGCTTACATAGGCCCTTGGGCCGATAGCTTAGTACCTACCTATGAGCATATGAACCTATGCATTATGGGTAGGTGTGTTAAATGTGTGCATGGCAAATAGCATGGCCTTAACATGGCATATGTATTGGCAAACCTAAACAAAACAACTCCATACTCAGCAGCTACAGGCTGCGGTCCCAGTTGTATACCAGAAGGACCTAAATAGTTGTGGGAGAGAAGTAATGCCAGTAGTCACACCTGTGGCATTTGTACAGGGTGGAAGCAGCATTTCAGCACATCAGCAGTACAAACGCCAATACTAAAGATTATGCACATCTGTGCATAACTACACTCCAGCAACAGACTATCTTATCTGACATATGCATGTAGATACTTTAAAGATAAAAATGGATTAGCAACAATGTTCTAGTAATGTGCACTGGAGCCTTACCTGCACGCTCCTCGTTCATTGTGTGGGTGGCATCCACTTCCACAATGCTGTCTTCAGCTTCATGGCTTGTCTGGTGGGCGGGTGCCCCAAGGCTGGCAAGGAGCTCCTCAGCATGTGTCAGTGGGGAATGGATGGCTTGATCCCCACCTTTGGCTAGCTGGTCCCTCGCAATAGCAGTAGCCCACTGAAGGGCGTGGCAGATGAGATCAGTGCAACGATACCGCACCTGCTTATAATTTCAGCTGTGCAGGCCAACATCATTTACCCTGTGGACAAGCTCATTCCACAGGTCGGTCCTCTCCTGCAGATCCTGGGCTCTGTGGCTGAATCATATGTTGTAATGCTGTATCAGATATTGTATGATGGTGTCATTCTCTGTATTGGTGAATGCTGACAGTTGCGGATGTTGCATATTACCTGGAAGACATAAACAGGAAAAAAGGTCACAGGGCCTCATATGGTTGTCCACTTGCATATCAACAGTGGATATTACTTACAAATAATCCAAACTATACCATAATACTGTAAGCTCTCATGGCTTTGGCATCTTGCATTACACTCCTGGCCCTGACATGTCTAGTTCTCCCAATATTGGACACTCAATTGCATAATCCTCTGTTCTCCATTCAATTCTGTGTAGAGGGATGACAGTGGCCATCTTCCATGTGGATGGTGTGTGGAATGTGGCAAGTCTGTGTTTGACAGTAGCGTGTGATGGAGTTGTGAGCACATGCCTGAGTTCATGTAGGAGGCAGAATGTGATGTTCTCATGCCCCATGTAGACTTGCTGTTGTTGCCATCAGTAGGCATTATGTACATGCCTCACCACTGATGAGGGCAGGAGTGTGGTTGATGTGCGTATCCCCCTGTACAAATGGTGTGGACAGGCTGGCATTGTTCCCACCTAACCTGTCTGATGCAGATTGCCTGTATCCATAGCATGTATGAGGTGTGCTTTACCCCCCCCCCCGTACAGGTTGAATTGTGTTACTGCCTCTGAGACTGACTACATATGTGGATACATTGTTGCAATTGGCCTTGGTGGTGTGGATATGTCTGATTTATAGTCATAGTCAGCCTTACAGGAAGTCACATGTGAACCTACATGCTTGATCAGATAGAGGTGGACTTGCTTCCAAGTTGTTACCTCCACCTATGTGTCCCTGTACAGCCGCTATAGCAATCTGTTATGTGCTTTGTGTATTGCTGCTGTCCACCAAGGGAGATTACTCTATCCTTGGTGGAGGTTGATTGTACAGGTCAGGTACTGCTGATTCCATATAATTACAGTGGATATAAAGTGCACACACCCATGTTACAATGCCTGGTATTTGTGCAATTGAAACATGACCCCACAAAAGCTCATTTCAACACAATTCCCACCTGTAATGTGACCTATAGGCTGCTCGATTTAATTGAAAAAATAACAATCTGTTCTGTGAAAACATATGGGAAATAATACACAGTACAGTAAGCCAGTTGAATGTGTGGGTACACCCTTAAACTGATATGTTGTGTAAACACCTGCTGAGATGATTACAGCATCCATTTGTCTTGGCTTGTACTCTAACATCATGACACATATTCACTTGGCAATGGTTGCTCACCTTCATTGAAACAGCTTTCTTTCTTTTTCAATAGAATTGTACAGGTTATGGGTCACATTTGATGTGAGAATTTTTTTGAACTGATTTTCTGTGGTTTCATTGGCATAGAGCACACAAACCTGGCATTTCAACAGGGATGTGTACACTTTGGCTATCCAGTGCATATGGGTGTTGATATAGCTGTTAGTGGTATGCATGGACCATGGCTCATAACACAGTTGTACACTCCTCTGATTACTACCTGATACTCATGCCTACTGTAGTACCTATATCAGTGTCATGGTAATGCAACAATCAGTAGCTGTACACATTTAATTTTATTGTATGCAGTGACACTGATATTACACACATGTGCAACATGCACAACCAATTTTCTGGACTGCTTGTAACCCATGTTATTACTTTTGTGCCTTTCAGCTGAACATACGTATTCATACACGTGCTCAGGGGATACCTGGTATACATCTTTGTCCTAGGTCAGTATTGAACACTGTATTTACATTCTTGCAGCTCAATCATACTTCTCAACCTGTTATACCAGGACTTCTGGACAATGGTCCATATCAATGGGTGATGACAGGGAAATCAATATTGATAATGTATTAATATAGCTGACATAACACAAGTATATGTGCATGTGACTACAGATATCAGTCACAACTGTGACTATTGTCTGGCAGAACACTGTACAGTTAAATGTTATTAATTTAATATATCACATGCAGTTTAATGCATACATCTGCAACAGTACTTTGCTGTGCACATGCCCTATATAGGTATTGTAGATTTACAATACAAACATGTATAATACTCATATTCACAGGTAACGTATGGATACGGACAACATCCCATTAACTGGCCTAGCAGTGGCACAGTCACGACTGTTTGACAGACACTGTAATGGTTGCCATATGTGAGCTGTCCTTTCCCAGGGTGAGTCAGGCTCCTCAGCTGTGACCCTACCTCTCCACCTCTTAGAGCATCACATCTGGACAAAGCCTAAAATTAGGGGGGGGGGGTAAATAGGGACAGATCTTAAATATGGCTATTACAAACCTATGACGTTTGTCACATAATACATTTTGAATTACCATGACTGTTCTGAAGGAGGTAGGGTCTGAAACTCAACTCTTTGTCATTACTTCATGACATCCACCCCCAGCTATTTGCAGAAAAAATATAGATGTTAGTAGGAACAGACCAAACACTATATTGGGTAAATCTTGACATTCTGTGAAGATCTGTACAGTTGACAGGTATGGCCCACTGCAGACAGAGCCAGATGCTATGTCTGTAGCAGTTGTTCAGCAGGACATCATTACAGCAAGTCTTGTTGACACACATAATTCTTTCAAAATTATCTATCCCATTATTACAGTCCAAGTACTACATTCATTTACATGCTTACATGTTTCACATACCTGTTTAATTGTTATGCTCTCTTCCGTGTTCTGGTTTATGTTTTTCTTGTTTTGTTTGGTTTGGTTTTTATTTTTTGTATTATTTTTTGTTTCTCTCTCTCTCTCCACTACAGGGATTGAGCTGATTTGAATAGGTTGCAGCATGACTTTTGTAGGTGATGCTCATGAGTAGGTGATGGCCTGTGCATCTATTGGTGTTCCCCACTTGCTAATTGCATGCAGGCAGCTGTGGAGTTCTTCCAATAGACAATGTCATAGCAATCCAATACTATAAATGACTACTTCATGTGAGCATTGTCCCTTTACCTTGGCTGTATGGAAGACATCCTTCATGTGAGGGGGCAGCAGTGTTACAGTCAGTAGGTAGGAATACCTCGAACAACAATACTTGTGGACATAGGCCAACTACATGTTTGTGTAAGGTTCCAGACCTAGGGACAGAGTGTGAGCATTGCTGTCATATGCTTTGAATACTGCTAGTTTTACAGGGTTTGTGTGTACATGCTAGTTTTGCATGTAATGCAGTCTGTCTGCGTAT